>NW_004797384.1:1250256-1254176 GCF_000002075.1 Aplysia californica | reverse complement strand
AGAGAGAGAGAGAGAGAGAGAGAGAGAGAGGGGGAGAAGGAAAGAAAGAAAGAAAGAAAGAAAGAAAGAAAGAAAGAAAGAAAGAAAGAAAGAAAGAAAGAAAGAAAGAAAGAGAGTGTAGAAAACCCTGATTATTTGATATATTATGACGAAATAACTCTATCAGTGATGATAAAGAAATACTTTTATAGATGGCTTAATGGGCAAGTATCCCAAAGAAGGAAGGGTTACAGAATGAGCTAATAAATGACATACTGCGTGAACTTCAGTCTGTCTGCAAAACCATAGAAGAAGAAAAAATGTAAATACAAATAGCACTGCGGACAAAGACTTAGGAGATGAGTAATAGACAAGAAGGAGCGAGCTCAAAGGATAGGAAGTTTCAAGTGAAACTTCCTAACCAATAGCCAACTGTTTAAATGTGCTAAGTCTAATATTTGGGTTGGGTTGTTTTATGTTTATTGTAGTTTCTTCATCTGTGGAATCGATTGCGTATTCTCGAGAAATATTATAGTATTCTTTATTAAAATTCTAAGTGTGGACAAAAGCAAAAAAAAAAGATACAACATTTCGGAGCAATCTATTTTTAAAATGGGAAAAAAAGTGGGGGGGGGGGGGTTCTCTTTTGAAAAATTATTGATTTCTGTTCTTTGTACATTTCAACAGCTATCCGACAATTTTTTCAAAGTTCTCCAAAAATGTGATCTATTCCTACTCATTAACTGACTTTGGGACTTCCCCTCTCACCCACCTATTGCACTTTCGTGATTGGCCTCAATGCTGGAATAATATGAACGTTATCATTATTACGCTCTCCTTATTCCGATGTTACATGATCTGTTCTCTGGTGAGAGGAGGAAGCGAGGGGATGGGATTGGGTGCGGGAGGGGGACTCTTTAAAACCAGTAGAGCACACTGCTACAATATTACTTTATCTCAATTTTTTTTTACGTGCGATTTGTTTTCTTTGTTTGTTTGTTTTTAAATGTGTTTCGTTTTACACCCTCTCCGGCAGTATTCTTTTAGGGAGGCGGTGTACCTCGACCCTGTCTGTGAGGGTCAACCCGGACCGAGACGGATGCAACATTCCAGTAGGAAGACGGAGACACTTTGCCCAAAACCTCTCCCTACTCGAGTGCCGAACTCACACCTGCTGCACGCCGTGGCGAAGCGCCTAAACGCTACACCACAGACGTCGGTACAATCTGTTATGACAATCTGAGGTTGTTGTGATAACAACAAGACATCCTTTGCTTGTTTGTTGGCTTGTTTGTTTATTTGTTTGTTTGTTTGCTTGTAACGACAGTAGCAACCTTCTTATGCTGAAGAAATTTAGACAGGTAGACTGAAACAATTGAGGAAAAAGAAAACAAAAGAAAAACCTGTTAATTGAGCTTTCCCACCACCCGCACACTCTGGAAGGCGTAGAGCCGCACTTGGCAATACATAATCTGGTACCAATAAAAATCCAAATCGCCATGCAACAATTCGAAGCTGAATAACTGTTCACGTCGTGTAACATCAATGCTCGACTCTAACAGTAAATCCACCAAATCATAAGATCAAACACTTTTTTAAAGGGGAATTTTGTTAATTTTGTTAAATTTTTTTTTTTAATTTTTTTTTTTTTTTTTTTTTTTTGGGGGGGGGGGGTTATTGGCTTCTTCTAATGTTCCTATAATTGCTGTGTAGATTGTTCTTTTTTACGTATTATAGTATAAACAACATTAAGAACGGTTGAAAATTACAATAAATGTAATTTGATTTTTTTTTTAAAACGTTTAACGTAATTTGGCGGATACACGGCTAGTCAGACAGCAACGATGAAGTAGTTTCTTGGCTGAGGCGTCAATTGCACTAACGTTAGCATCTCCAAGTTGCGTGACATTGCTCACACTCGGGTGAACCTGTCTCGACAGAACGGAATCAATCCCACTCGAGCGCCGAGTTTTGTATTAACGTTTATCCTGGCTGCCACCCATCCCGTCTCTGTATAAGGAATCACTTAGTCCAAATTCCACCATTAAGGCTAACTATTCAGACTCTGTTTAAGGAACCAGGCAACTATACAATCGACATCGCGAGTCAGGATGATTCGATATAATTAAAAAAATCGCTCACCAGTCATTCAGATGTACCATGCCCAAAATGTTGATTGTTATCTATTCTTGTTATTGTTTCTTAAAATAATTTCCTGTTCTCCGGTATCGTTGGAATGTGCTCCAGAATTACATGTATTTTGTTGAAATTCTAATCCTGAACGTACGAAATGCAAATAGAAAAGGATACTTAAACCAGTAACAATAACCTTAAGAGAATTACATCCTTTGTTTTTCTTTGTTTCTCTCTCTCTCTCTCTCTCTTTCTCTCTCTCTCTCTCTCTCTCTCTCTCTCTCTCTCTCTCTCTCTCTCTCTCTGTATCGACCTATCTATCTATCTATCTATTTATCTATTTATCTATCTATCTATCTATCTATCTATCTATCTATCTATCTATCTATCTATCCCTCTCTCTCTATCTCTATCTCTCTCTGTCTATCTCTCTCTATCTCCCTCTCTTTCTCTCTCTGGAAAAATGTTGCTTTCAAGGCTTAGAATAGTATGTGCAACATGCTGATGAAATATCAACTTTGTAGAAAGAGGTTAGGTCACTTAAAAATAATATGTTGAATGGTAAGACACACACGGAAACCATTATGTATTTTGCAAGATATTTATACATAAAAGTTTTTTTGAACGGAACTTCACGTTGACATTAAAGATGGTTCCAGTAGAGATAGAGGGTGCCCACGTCCCTCGTGACTCATTGGAGTAGAAGAAGATAGGACTAACGTTAACATTATTTAAACGCAATCCAACATCATCTCTCATCACCACCATTATTTGTAAAATCATCATGGCTCTCAGATCATTGACTTACATCTAATAATTATCCTTGAATCTCTATCGGTACTGTAACAGTTACTTCTCATACTTTTCATGCAAGTAAAACACTGTTGGACACTACCATACGCACTTTTTATATTCATCCGATGGCGCTGATCTCATATACACGACTTGTAAATTGGCAAGGGTTTTTTTAAGAAGTGGCTTTGAGTAATTCAGTTCAGTTTTAATTAGCCTACCTTGCACAAATTGATAATTACGATAATATTTAGTGTGAATCCAACTAAAATAACATGCACGGCAGCGAGGCACCTTTATCATACTTTTTTGGCATTGTATCACTGAAAACCCTTTAAGGGCTTTGTTTTTTTTATGTAGGTGATTTAAAGCCATCAATGTCACAGGTTATGTCATTTAAAAAGTGAGTTTCGACTTTGACTGCCAGAGCCAAACTGGGCCTTAAGGGAAACAACATTCCCGTTGAAAGACTCCGATACGCTGTAACAATTCTCCCGTCTCGGAATTCGAACTCGGACTTTTGTGTGCGACGGGGGGGAAATCAGTGGGATGCAATCTTCCTTGATCATTCCTAATCATCAGGGTATGTCACAGCTAAGCTAAGGCATATTGTATAATATAGCCAAGGCGAGATAGAAACAATTGGCTTCTACACAATGCTTGGCAGCTTTATTTCAACCACGAACTATTGCAAAATTATGTTAGGATATTACCTGTTATTTGTACGAGGGTCTAAGGGATTAGTTCTTTTTTTTTCAGCCGAATGATGAGACGGTGAAATGGAGCATGACACAGGATGAACGGTGTCTTTGTTTAAACGAAGAATTACACATTGTGTGCGTGTGGGGGTGAAATTGTGTGTGTATGTGCTTATGTGTGTGTATTCGTTTTGCTTGCGAAAATGTGTATATCAGGGTGCTTTTACATGTAGATTTATGTGTGTGTTCGTGAGTGTGTGTTTGTGTATGTATCTGTCTTCTTGTGTGTGTAAGGGCATGCATAAGATATATATAGAT
>NW_004797384.1:1247221-1250074 GCF_000002075.1 Aplysia californica | reverse complement strand
GGGGGGGGGGGGTGGGTGTGCGTGTGTGTGAAATCCAGAAAGTGTTGCCTCGTGACTTTATTCTATAACAGTTTTATTGTTTTGGCATTGCAAAAAGGACACTATCCACTCTCTCTATCTCTTTCTCTCCCCCTCTCACTCTCTCTCTCTCTCTCTGTCACTCTCACTCTCTCTCTATCTATTGATCTATCTATCTACTTATATATATATATATATATCTATATATATAAATATATAAATATATATATATATGTATATATATATATATATATATATATATATATATATATATATATATATATATATATATATAAAATCTTATTATTGTTCGAACGATGTTCGATATACATCTCAAATCATGTACAAGAGTCTTGTTCTGAACAAACAATATTATTTATCACTTCAATAACAAAAAATATACCCAAAATAGTACACAATAATACTTCACTTATCGTGACGTTACTTGACTTCCACTGAGATAAAGATTGACCTCAGTAAAGACATACCGATTTAGAAACAATAGAGAACCGTTTAAAATCAAGAGAGCCATTGTCCCTCTTTGCTGTAAACAACAGGAGTTCCAACAAAGGACATGAGGAAGAGAAAAGAAGGGAGCTACCATTCATAGCATGTGCCATAAAGCCATTCTGTGAACGTGACAGGGCTAATCCGGCATCCCGCGCACACAGCAAATGAAGTAAGCTCATCGTCTTGAATGCGGTCAGCGCATGTGATTGTTAGAAATAAAAGTGCCTCGGTGCTTTTCACTCGGATATAGAACTTACTGGTAGTTATTCGTTTGGATTTGGTTTTTATTGTAAGATTGTCTCTGCACTTGCCACGCAATTAGGTCATTATAGTAGAGGAAGAATAAACGTGTTACTGTAATAGCCATTAACTCAGAACAATGTCTTGAAGATTAACCCACCCACACGCTAGGAACAGTATGGTTGTAATAATATGCACAATCACATGTTATGAACATTATAATTTTTTGGTGTAAATATACACACTCACATGCTAGAAACATTATGATAATAATACTAATAATAAAATAATAATAATAATAGTGATGATGATAATAATAATATTAATAATAATAATAATAATAATAATAATAATAATAATAATAATAATAATAATAAAATACACTCTCATGCTAGTAACATTATGATGACAATAATATACACACTTACGTGGTAGGAACGTTATGATGATGATAATAATAATAATAATGTGTATTATTATTATTACTATAATAATAATAATAATGATAATAATAATGATAATAATAACAACAACACTCACATGTGAGGAACATTATGATAATAATAATAATAATGATAATAATAATAATAATAATAATAATAATAATAATAATAATAATAATAATAATAATAATATTAGTGCTAGAAACATTATGATAATAAGAGTACTTGTAATACACTCAAGTGCTAGGATCATTATGATATATGTATTAATATATTCTTTCACGTGTTAGGAACATTATGATAATAATAATAATATTAATAATATACACACTCAGTGCCCCTAGGCACTGACATATATATACTCGCATGGAAACTTGTATGAAGAAGCAATTTATTTACTTTGCGTGTGTATTACATATATATACATAACATTTATGTGTTTGTTTATGTGTTTTTCTGTATGTGTGTGTGCAAGTTTGTGTTTGTAAGTGTGTAGATAGATAAACATACAGACACACAAACACATACAGACATAAGGACATACAGATAGACACAGACACACATTCAGATAGACACACCGACAGACATAGAAAGATCGTAAATATTTTCAGCATGTCCTTCCCGATGGCACTTTGCCTTTTTCGCAGCATTGAGCCATACCATCACACCCAGCCTGAGAAATAACAGCTACCCATTTATCAATAAATCTTTGTCTAGTGGGCTCCACCCTAGCTGCATCTATTGTGTTTGGTGCAAAATTATTTATTGTGTAGAATAACGTGTCCGTCGCAACAAGCAAAATTATTTATTGTGTTGAACAACAGGTCCGTCGCAACAAGCGCCAGACTGTCGAACGGCGAGACTAGGCGTTTGTTTGGTGCGCTGCTGACCCGACAGCCAATCTAACAGGCTTACACAGCGCTTTCTCTATCTGTGTGTCTTTGTCAATCTATCTCTGTTTCTCTGTCTCTGTTTTACTGTTTGTGTCTGTCTCTATTTTTCTGTCTCTGTCTGTCTATTTGTCTCACTGTCTGCCTGTGTGTTTCTCTCATTCTGTTTCTGTTTCTCTAACTCTGTTTTTCTGTTGATATGTCTCTGTATTTTCTGTCTGTCTGCCTGACTGCCTCTCTCTCTCTCTCTCTCTCTCTCTCTCTCTCTCTCTCTCTCTCTCTCTCTCTCTCTCTCTCTCTCTCTCTCTCTCTCTCTCTCTCTCTCTCTCTCTCTCTCTCTCTCTCACCTAAAGACCAAATCGATCTAAATATCACAAGAACTAGGGAAGACAAAAGACAAAGTGATAATAAGTTGATAGATTGGTATTATTTTACACCCTAAACGATTATTAAAGATGACTAGAGAGAAAGAAAACTTCAAAAAACCAACCTGTCAGAAATATTATATCTAGTCAGTACGAGAAGCAGACTGACACGATAGCGGGTACTTTGAACGTAAATTAACAAGAGAGACTGCAAGAGATAAATAGAGAGGAAAGATAAAAAATAGGACGAGGCAGCGGGGGCGTGCAGCATCCCCTCTGAGGCTCGAGCCCACGTGTAATTTTTTGCCGACACCGTGCATAGAACTGAATGCACACTACACACTCTGCTTGCATCACGCAGGTTCTTGGGCCACACGAAATTTCGGA
>NW_004797384.1:1242738-1247098 GCF_000002075.1 Aplysia californica | reverse complement strand
TATATTTGCGCCTCTTGCTCTGTTCCTCTCTCATATGTCTGTCTCTCTATCCCTCTAGACTCTAGATACACATAAATATTATCATCTTTCTACCTTTTATATTTATTCTTTGTTATACATCAATCGTTTTCTCAGTCTCTGTTATCAACGTCTCTAGTTTAAGGATTCATTCAACCTGTTGCCATCGTTAAACGACTTTGTCTTTGCGGGGACGAATTTGTTTTGGGTTTTTTTTATAGTAGAGGGCTTTACCGGGGCGAAGTTTGTATTGTTTTTGTTTTTTGTTTTTCCCTCTGTTCTGTTCTCAACAAATATCTCTGTCTGTCTACTGGAAGGGAATTTCCATTTTTTTCTACTGAGTTTGACCCAACAGGTAAGGCTGGAGCAGTTGGTGATCTTATCGGTCTATTTTGTGTGGACTATGGCGTAAAACCTTTACATATTATTCAGTTACAAGTATATGTATAACATGTGAAGAATCTATATAAATGTTATACATATTACAATATTTGTGAGCGTGTGTGTGTAGTGTGTGCGTGTGTCTGTGTGTGTGTGTGTACTCATACGATACGTTCCTCTCTCCTTCCCTCTTATCTTTCTTTTTCCTGATCTCTCTCTCTCTCTCTCTCTCTATCTCTCTCTCTCTCTTTCTCTCTCACACACAAACGCACACACTCTCTATGTCTCTCTCCCCCCTCTCTCTCTCTCTTTCTCTCTCTCTCTCTTCCCCCTTTCTCTCTCTCTTTCTCTATCGTTCTCTCTCTCTCTCTCTCTCTCCCTCTCTCTCTCTCTCTCTCTCTCTTTCTCTCAATCGTTCGCTCGCTCTCTCGATTTCTTTTTCTCTTTCCATGCCCTGGCCTTATATCAGAAATAATCATGCGTATTAGATGACCAATCAGTTAAAATGATGAACTGCAGTAGCAGTTAGAATTAATCTGTTCCACGAAAAATTGATTCATGTCAAAATCCAGGACACGCCTTGTCTATCTATCTATCTATCTATCTATCTATCTATCTATCTATCTATCTATCTATCTACCTATCTACATACCTACGTACCTACCTATCTAACTACATACCTACCTTCTTACCTGCCTACCTATTTAGATCTAGCTACCAATCTACCTATCTACTCACCTACCTACTCACCTACCTACTTACTACCTACCTACCCACCTACCTATTCAACGACCTCTTCTTAACTCTGATACTCAGTTCATCCTCCTAATTATTTTTCCTGCTATGTTTATATTGAATATGTCTGTCTTTTTCTAGTTGTATGGAGACACAAGTGACGCTCACAAGACAAGGTTTGAACCCCGACCCCCGCCCCTTTTCTCTCTTTTCCAAAATAAACATGTAAAAAGTAGAATATTAAGACATTTCCAAGATGTTACACAAAATTCATGCCCTCAACAAACGGCTCCCACAGATCAACACCAACTTATTGGAGTCATATCCCATTGTGCACCGCACATTTCTGCATTATGCTTCAATTTCCTGTCGGCCTTTGGCTGCTTAACATCCGCATCTTGTCTCATTTCCCATTGCCCGTGTATAGGAAACGAAATTCAACAGATGTTAATGGCACTTCTCTCTAGCACGCAAAACAAACTAAGCTGTCAGGGTTGGGGGGTTTTTTAATGTTCATTTTTTTTCTCGAGAATGTCTCCTCAAAAGTCTGGCTTATGTATGATGTGCAAAGCTTGTCAGGCTTGAGTTCACTTAGTGTAAAAGGTTTTTTGTTACTCTTATAGAACTCAAACTTTACTAACGCCATGTTAATCCTACCAGCTCATGGGAAATGACAGCCATCATAAGCTGGAAGTGATTAATTATTGTTACTGTTATAAGTGATTAATTATTGTTATTGTTAGAAGTGAATAATTATTGTTATTGTTAGATTCACACCCCGTGATGTAGAGGGTAAATGACAGCATAGACGTACACGCCTGGAAATGGTATAAAATACACGCTTGCTTAAATTTGACATGAGCAATCTTTCATATACACACACGCACACACTCTCACACACACACTCACACACACTCATACACACACACATACATACACTTTGCTTGAAACGAAAATAATACTACTAAATGAGAGCCGGGGGCATTGAGCAAAACTGGGAAGGTAAATCCAAACGAGCAAACATACATGCACACACACACACACACACACACACACACACACACACACACACACACACACACACACACACAAACACTCACACATGCACACACACACACACACACACACACACGTGCGCACACACAGATACACACACACACACACACACACACACACACACAAACACACACTCACACACACTTTGCAGGAACTGAGCGCAAAATAGTACGACTAAAAGGCTGAAAGACTAAAAGAAAGGAAGGGCCATGAGTAATACAGGGTTGCAGAAACTTAACACAAACTGATAAGTAAATCGCAAGCCAGCTGTTAAAATAATATACTAAACCCAGAAACAAACATGTTACTGGAGAGAAAAATGAAAACAGTGTCATTCTTTTAACAACTGTATACACATTATGTACTGTTTCTTACTTTTCTTTCAACCTTCAGAATTTTAGTTTTGACCTAAAAATTGTTAAGCTCACACAACCGATATCATGGATTAGGAAACTGCAATAAAGCCAATTAAAGATAGTGGGCTTAGAACATAATTCCAACCACTGGCCGACTAAATAATAATATAATAAAGACAAGAATCTCTATTGAAAAGAAAACACCAGAAGCATTTTGCTCCATGCCCTAACGTGCATTCCATCGTGTCGCAAACTTCCCCTTCACTGCCTTCTGTCGTGTGATGTTAAGTTTTCTCACAATGTACATTTTCTGCCTTTTGATTTCTCGTCGACTTTAGCCCAATGATAATTCAGCACTGTGTAGCGCTCGGGGCCGTCTAAATTTTAGACGTTATATTTTTTTAATAGATTGTCATTATTATTATAAGTAACAGTAACATTGTTATTAGCATAAGTAGTAGTAGTAGTAGTAGTAGTAGTAGTAGTAGTAGTAGTAGTAGTAGTAGTACAGTTGTTGCTGTTGTCATTATTATTATTACTATTATTATTATTGTCGTTGTTATTGTTTTTTGTTATTGTTATCATTATTATTATTATTATTATTATTATTATTATTACAAACTTTATTCACAAGTGGTACATTGTATTCGCTAAACCGGCATCAGTAAGGTGGTTATATAACCATAATAATATGATCATTCGTGACAATCCAATACCTCTCCGAAACCAGACATGGGAAAAAAAACTTGAAAAGAAAGAGACAAGGCAATAGAAGAGCAGAACTTGTAATACCCAGTCCACACGGTAAATTGGGTTCATCCGACAGAGTCAGGGAATTGTAAGCTATATTGTTATAAATTTCCCCTTCTTGGATGGGAAAATAACTGCCACCAATATAGCACGATTCAAACGATATCAACTAAATTTGATTCTGACCTTTAAATTCAAACGTGTTTATTATTCAAGGTCGTGAATCGAATGGGTTGTACGAGCATTGTGCTAAAATGGCACCTTTCACCCTTTTGCTCCATTCGTGAAGGTGAATCTTGCTGGCCGTGTGCCAATCTGATTGATCCGACTGCCAGTGTGGACTGGGTATAGCGGCAATAACGGGTGACCCCTTGACACTCAGATCTTTACTGATCGATATCAACGTGATGACAAAAAGATCCGCTCACCTTTTTTGTTTAAAAAAAGCGAATTTATTTACACATTGCAGAGCTCAGCTGCTCCTGGTGAGGTGATTCAGTCTGCCTGTTGTGAATCTTGGAGAATTCAAGAGCTGATCAAACTGCGTCGACGAAGCTGCCTGAGAAATTCCCTCAATCCATTCCATTACCTGTGAGACATCGATAGAGCGAAGGAAAAAAAACGTGCAATAATAATGTGTGTCTATATGTGTCTTGTCACGCCCAAAGCTGTGCCGACGAATGATTGTGTATCTATTCATGAGCGAGGGTCTTATCCTTAGACTGCAAATATCAGAGGGGTAATTTTCGCATCTAGCAAACAAATGACCTTTCTCAGAATTGTAATTTATGACTAATTATTTTGCTATTTTTTATGAAGAACTTTTATAACCATGTTTACCAATCTTCGCATTCTAAGTCACTTGTACAGCACTGTTGTTGAAGATCGTAATACCATTAACGTGATTCTATATGCGCCTGTATTTTAATGTATTTTAATGGGGTTTTTAAAATTTTAGTGTTTGCTTATTCTTTGGCTTTGGTTGTTTGTTTTGTTGTTTTTTGTTGTTGTTTTGTTTTTTGGGGCTTACTATTTTTTTAATTAATTTTTTTTTTTTTTTTTGG
>NW_004797384.1:1240213-1241375 GCF_000002075.1 Aplysia californica | reverse complement strand
GAGAGAGAGAGAGAGAGAGAGAGAGAGAGAGATTGTGATCAATTGACGGGATGACGGAAAGAATGACAGGGAGAAAAAAAAAATTCTGTGTGTGATACGGACTGTTCCAGGCAACTGAGAAAGCCTAGGGACTGTTCAATTATATAGTTTAAAAATCAAGAAGATCGGGCAAAATAAGAAAAAATAACTTATCCAAGTATCATAAAATTATGAAACATACCAAATTATAAAGATCATCTTTCACAACGCTAAAAGATTTAATTATAATAAGAAATGATGAAAAATGTATTTTAAAAAACTGAAATTAAGATTTGACTGCATGATTCTAGACATGGGTATGAGGAGCTCTTATTTGCGAGTTCAATGTTCGGCAAAATCAAAGGCGTCGATGAGGAGTTCACACCTGGGCGTGATTCCTTTGTCGTAAAATCCTTTCGTCTGGAGCAAACTTGTACCTCGCATCGAGATTTAGAGCCGAGATGTGATCCCAGGCATGAGCATGGATTACCTTTGAAGGTTGTTTTTTTTTGTTAGTAAAGTACGAAAGCAGCGTTTTTAGTCCCTTCACTCTTCAGAGGGGGATAATTTATCACCACTAGTGCAGTAAAATGTATTGTTGCTTTGTTTGGTTTATTTTTGAACAGCGAAATCTTAAGTGAACCGGAATTTTAAATTGTGGGATCTTAGGTGAAGACTACAACAAAAGATTTAGATCCAAACCTAGTATATAGTTTTATCAAACAAAAGTCAAACTCTTATCCACCCACCCTACATCCTTCCTTCATCTGATATGGTGTTTCTTTAAAATAGAAGGTATTCATCATTATTGTTGTTGGGTATTGATTTCATATTTTAATGGAGCCTCTCGATATCTACATCTAGACAACAGTAGTCTTATAGTAATTAGGAGATGAATGGGCTTAAAAACATAAAACAAGTCTGACTGACTGATTGAACTCAACACGCTAAGGTGTGTTATATGATTAGTAAATATATTAAAACAAGATACACGTAGAAACCTAGACTCTAGATTTTGTCCCGTCAAAATAAAGGTCTGCTGCGCATAGCATGTAATTTACACACACAATGGAAAGCAATATATACTTTAATTAAAATGTTTAATATGTATAAAAAACACACACACGCACACAAACACACACAC
>NW_004797384.1:1238843-1240113 GCF_000002075.1 Aplysia californica | reverse complement strand
CTTGGCAGGTAGCGCCGCAGCCAGCCCCTTATAAAAGTTAATGATCTAAATTGTGTCGTTGGGGGCATGAAAACACTTTCATTCAGATTTTTTTAAAAAGGAAAACAACACCTGTGGAAACTTATGTCCACTGCAACATCATATCGGTTCTTACACTTAAACACAACACAGGTGGAAGGCATTTTTTAAATTGACTTTCCTAATCTCGGAATAAAACCTTCTTTCTTATCTAGATTTCAGTGCGTGAGCGCAGCGCAGGTAGACCACAGTTCCGCTGCGAGAGAGGGCTCCTATCAGGCGTGCGAGGCCGCCCACAGAGCATCCTCCATTACTGTAAACTCCTTGATATATATATATATATATTTCAAAAAGGAAATAATTTCGGGAATCAACGCTGGCAATTTTACTGTGCCACAGTTTAGTAATATGGGCATTTATGAACATAAATCCAGAATTAATCATTGTTTGATTAGTCTAAAAAAAATAACTTTCTACGTTTAAAAATAATTTTTATTCCAGGACACTTCCTTGTCTCAGTATGTCTTAATGTAGCTTAGGTTTCCTAGTCTTGACCAGACTATTTATGATGAAGCCGTTCGTAAACTGAGGGACACACATCTTTCTCGTGTCTCTGCTATTACCATTAATTCCTTTTACGTGCATCTCAATTTCACTGATTAGCATAAAGACGTTCATGTAGAAACAAAATGTTTCAGAAAGGTAAGGGGAGGGGGACTTTTGACCAGGAGTCTGGTGACCTGTTAATTTCGTTTTTCTAAACTATACTGTGTCGCAACACGGTGAATTAATGTGTCGCTCGCCAATTTGTGGGCATTTGGAGTTTTTAGGGGTCGACTAGTAAAATTAGGGGGAAAAAAGGCTGCAACGTTTGATGACGTGTACATGTCAAACTTGAGAATCGTTGCAAATTTGTTTTTAATTTATGAGCCTTTGATCGACGTTTTCCTGTAATATCCACACAGAAATTTGTTTTAAAATGAACGTAAATAGTTTTGAGCCAAGACTAATCGATACAAATTACCCACGTTGGCTCAAATGCAGGTTTTTTCTATTCCATTATTTTGACGAATCAGTGTAGCGAAGAGAAAAATGAACGATGCAGTTAGAATAAGAAAGAGAGAGAGAGAGAGAGAGAGAGAGAGAGAGAGAGAGAGAGAGAGAGAGAGAGAGAGAGAGAGGTAGGGAAGAAGACAGAGAGAGATGGAGATTGGAAAAGAAGGAAGGAGTCATTGTGTGTTGTGTGTATGTA
>NW_004797384.1:1227963-1238743 GCF_000002075.1 Aplysia californica | reverse complement strand
AGAGAGAGAGAGAGAGAGAGAGAGAGGTAGGGAAGAAGACAGAGAGAGATGGAGATTGGAAAAGAAGGAAGGAGTCATTGTGTGTTGTGTGTATGTACTTACACCTTTATAAGCAGCAAAGCTATATTACGGTTGTCTCCACATCCACTCGCAACACGATTCGCAGCCCCTCCCCCCCCCCTCCCACACACACACAAAAAGACAACCCTAAAACAGAAAAAAGTATTTTTTAAAACCACCAGGGGACCACCTTTTTTCCACAACAAAAATCAGACATGGAGAAAAAACAAGTATCTTTGATAACAATTGGAAACGTCACGTTCAGTTTGTCCAATGTTGTCTCACTCCCACCAGCGAGTCTGTCGCTCTCACAGAAGTAGGAATACTTCAAAAGGCACAAGGAGGTTATCGAAATGACTGTACTTTTCAAAGTAAAGCATTTACGTCCAGAAAAGAAATGGATAAGTCAGAATAATATTATGAAAAATTGTGAAACGTTGTAAAACTTGATTATCACAGTTTTCGAAGGGAGCTATTTTTTTGCCTAAGACCACAAAGCATTTATAGGCTCACTCCCCTGCTCCAGTTGTCTTTTTAAATATCATCCTTAAACTTTGTTTCTAACTACAATCTCAAGAATCGACTGGTTCAGTATGTTTTCTTATACTAGTACCGTTTTCTTTAGCAGTGGTCTTCCAAAATTTGACAAGGTGGAAATCATGGTGCAAAAATAGATAAACATTAATTAGCACTTTATTATGATTCATATTTTTTTCCGATTTTTGAAAGAATGCGTGAATATCGAAGAAAGCAGTATGAATATCTGAGGAATGAAGGCTATGCTTCTTTTTCATGCATAATATGCTATTTTCATTTATATGTTCAATTAATTCTAAAAGTGCTGTGCGCGTGTTCTTTTATTTAATAAGTATTTACCTACATTTGCACCTCTTGTGTGCACATAATATACATAATGCTGCAATTTCGAATTTATACTCACGGACTAGAGACATGTTTATATTACTAAGTTATCAAAATAATTCGGCAATGAGAAATGAAAGGCAATCAAGTAACATTTCCATCGAAAACGTGCCATATGAACGGCACGAGTTACATAATTTTAATTAAACATTTTGAGTGAACGGTGCTTTTAATTCAAGCTGTACTTAGTATTTCATTTTTTTAAAACTAATCGCCCCATTCACACCGTTCTCTGATCTTGCTGGAAGTTATCATATAAGGAATGCCAGAGTAATCAGTTTAATCTAAGACTTATCTGACTAAGGTCAAACGGGGCACGTTTTCTTCGTGCACATAGCTACAGAAATACTCAAATTATACGCGCAGAAGAAGCAACAAGTACAAGCAACATATCTTGCTACTCAGTTATCGGCGGCTGTTAACTTGTCAGAGGATTCAAATTTGGCTTCAGTACAGTGTAATCTATACCCTTTCATTTCGTTGCTTTATCACATCAAAGAGTTCTACGTCACCCATGCCAGACAACACATTCCGACCGTTAGATTCTCTTCCTCTGAAGCTCAATTGATTTTATCAATCTTGGTTTCTGCTGCGATGCCATTTCCATAATATCAATGTGTCTGGGCCGTATACGTCACGGTTTTTGACTGGAGGCTTCGGTTGAGGGAGTGGAATATGGTACTAAAACTGTAACATAAAGCGTTCACGTGGATGTGTGTGTGTGTGAAATCGCAAAGAAAGAAGCGACAGGGAGGGTCCAGATTCTGATAGTGTGTACTCTTAGATGTACGGCCATGCAAATAGTATGCTCAAACGCGCTTAGATTGTATTCGCGCATACCCACACGCACACATCAGACGTATTTTTCCTCTCATTGTCATCCCGTCTGTCTCTTATTTCTTCCCTTACTCTTTCTCTCTCTCTGTCTCTCTGTCTCTGTCTCTGTCTCTGTCACTGTCTCTCTTTCTCTCCCCCTCTCTTTCTCTCACTCTCTCGCTCTCTATCTATCTATCTATCTATCTATCTATCTATCTATCTATCTATCTATCTATCTATATGTTTTTTCTTGCGAAGCGCGTGTGTGTATACCAATACTTGTTTGTATGCGTGCGTGTTTGTATGTGTGTGTATGTGTGATGGTGTGCGTGTATGTATGTGTTTGTGGCGTCGGTGGCCTAGTGGTTAGGCCCTCGGACTCGCAACCGTATGGTTGCGGGTTCAAATCCCGTCAGGGGCCCGACATTGTGTCCTTGGGAAAGGCACTTTGCACAAGTTTTCCTCACTTCACCCAGGTGGAAATGGGTATCTGGCTATAGACAGTGAAAGATCTTGTCAGTTTGATAGTGTTTGAGCGCGTGAAATCCGCAGCTTGCACTGTATGCTTCCTTGGAAGCTGAGAATGTTTCTGTGTGTTCTCAGAGGGTCCGCTGGGGTAATAATAGTTGTAAAGCGCATAGAGCATGCTCTTGAGCATGGATATGCGCTATATAAATGCAATTGATATATAATATATAATATGTGAAGCAGCGTGGTGGAATCAGGCTCTCGTCAATTTTGGGGCATGTAGAGTTATTGAAATCATCTTAAAGCTTGTTCACTTGTCTTTATTAAGATGGAAAAACATCCATTTATCTTTAATACAAGTCGAGATATTTGCGAATGAATGAGGTAAAATTAGTGAGAAAATGGCCGCCAAAGATTAGTTATTTCCTTAGCTTAAGAGTCCGTGGTAACTGAAAATTTACATTTTTGTGCCTTTAATCAACTTTTTTCAGAAAAATCCACCCATAAATGAGTTCTTTAATGGGCATGAAAGGTGTTGAACCAAAAAACAAAAATTTGATAAAAATTCACAAACCTGCTGAAAAATGCTAGTTCCTTCATTTTGATTATTTTGACGAGAGCCTGATTCTATCACGCTGCCTCACATATATATCTGTGCGTGTGCGTGTGTGTGTGTGTGTGTGTGTATGTGTATGTGTATATGTGTGTGCGTGTGTGTATGTATGTTGCACACTTCCTAAAATAGAGAAGACATACTCTAACTACATCTCCCATTTTCTTGAATTAGAAACCCCTTGACCACGGTCTGTGGGGAAGCGGTTAGGCACTTTGCTATCGCATGAGGGACACCCTAGTTTGATACCCGAATGAAAAAGAATCATTATTATCAAGTATCTCCGTCATTTGGCCACAAACTTAGATTTTGTTTACCTCTCAGCTCGGGATGGCTATACATTGCAGGGTCGGATGCCCGCCTCCTAAACAATCTAACGTGTGTCCATGTGGGCGTAAGAACAAAAATACTTAACTTATAAAAAGAAGCCGTTCGCAAAGAGCCAACGTAAAAGTGCCACGAAACGGATGATTAGACCGATCCGTGCGCAGAATCTGCGCGGCACTTTTCCGACAATAGAATCTGTGAGGAGACTATGGGTGTAAAGCACTGTAGTCCAAAAATTAAATTACAAGGGATCTTTTATAAAAGCCCCCCACCTCATGCCGTGCTTCGGTTGGTTCTGTCGGGGTTTTTGTCGCAGTGGTCGAGATGAAGTTTTGCGCCTGACCAAACACACAATTGTGAAGCATCGTGGTGTAATCATGCGCTCGTCATAAAATGGAATCGAAGAAGCCAACATACTTTTCGCCCGTTTCGCAATTTTTATCGATTTCTTTAAAATTTATTTTGGCTCTGCACCTTTAATTTCCAAGTAAAAGCACATTTCTGAGTGGATTTTACTTTAAAACCTTGATCAAAGACAAACAAAACTGTAGTCTAGAAAATTTAAAAAAAACACTTCATAATCTTTGGACGTCACCAAACTTTGGCGGTCATTTACTCCATAATTTTACATCTGGAACCAGGCCACTCCCATCTCCTTCAATCGCAAGAAGCTCTACTTCTGTCAGAAATAGTTGAGTATATTGCCATCCAAAACAGGACAAATGAACATGCTTTCAGAATATTATGGCAATAACTCCATTCTCCAAAACTGACGAGCGCCCGATTCCACCGTGTCGTGACGCAATTGAGAAACTCCAAAGCAGGAAGATTGATCGTCAGTCGGATCTCCGGTCTTCGCCGCATTTATTTTTCTCAGCTGTTTATCCCTGGTCGTTGTCGGGGTTGGAAGTAGGTGAACCAGGAACACGTTGGTTCAAATATAATTATATTTAGAAACATGATTCCAAAAAGTACAAACCTTTGTAAAATAAAATTTAACCCCTACCCCTACCCTATCCCACCCCCCACCCCCAGCCACAACCATTCCCAGCTCACACAGACGTGCGGAGAGCTCGTACTGATAATCGGATTTTCACATTCCGTGGGTCCACTTTTATGTCGCCATGACGCCATGTAGGGCTATGTAGACACTGTTAACCTATTTTAAACAATGGGAGAAAAATTTACTTTAACCCGACAGTTTGCTGCGCTAAACAGAACACAATTTTGTTCTCACCCAAGGTGAGATTTTTGCAATTATATTAGAATAAAGTTATCCGGCAAAAATAAAACAACGGTCATTTTCGCCTTCCCCTCGGCCTTTAATCTTTATTTCTCGATGTAGATGTTTTTACGCCCCCTTCGACACGATTTAAATTATTTAAGAGGTAAGTCATGACCAACCCGGGCGAGGGATACAACACCCCAGTAAAAAGAGAGATACTCGATTTAAAAAAAAAAAAAAAATCTGCCCCAACTCGGAATCCAACTCGGGTCTCTTATGTGCTCCAACTTAGCGCCCAATCTGCACACTGAAGCCCTAGTTGCTGCACACACTTGGAACGACAATCAAAACTGGCTAAAGCGGTCATCCACGGTCTTAGATAGGTAGACGTTTTACACAGTGTCAATATAATGTAAGAAAAACAAATCAAAAGAATACGGGGAAGTGGTGAGTGGCCGTTTGCACGGGTGACATTTAGAGCAGGCTTGACTGAATCAGTCAGTGAGCAATAATTATTTCAAAACTTTACTGTGTCCTAGAAAGACAGAGGAGGAATATTAGACGAGGGAGAGAAAGATAGTGTGTGTGTTCGCGCGTGCCTGAGAGAGAGAGAAAGAGAGAGATGAGAGAGAAAGCGATAGAAAGGGGGAAAGGGGGAGAAAGAGAGAATGGGAGAGAAAGGGAGAGAGAGAGAGCGAGAGAGAGAGAGAGAGAGAGAGAGAGAGAGAGAAAGATGAAAGAAAAACCGAAAGAGAGGTGGGGGGGCAGAGAGACTGAGAGCGAGAGAGAGCAAGAGAGCGAGAGAGAGAGAGAGAGAGAGAGAGAGAGAGAGAGAGAGATGAAAGAGAGAGAAAGAGAGAGAGAGAAGAATTATTCTGACTGCTTCAGTCGTCTTCTGGCAAGAAAGAGAGACAGAACGAGAGCAGACGCGCACGAGTGTGTATGTGCATATGTGTGAAAGTAATGCTTTGATGTTTTGTAACAGCCTTGGCACAAATAAGACATTAAACTACGATAGGATGAAAAGAAATAGGTTATCAGAATTCCACGTTCCCTCTAGTAAACACGAGTGCCCCAGAGCGTAGCATCCTGCAAAAGGAAAAGGCACAAATAGGTGAGATTGCTGTATGTGGAACAGTGTGGCCAAGGGCGGGCGGGGGGAACAAATCACTGATATGTTTTGATGTTTCCTTTTAGAATGTTTTCCGTCTGAAGGAAACTATAATACGTAAGTGGCTTAGTATATCGACAAAGTGCCAACCTAACATTACAAGATTCTATCTGCTCAGCATCGAATTTTAAGCCACTTGATGTCAAATACTTAGATTTTCACAACATGTCAAACTTTTTCAAATGCAATTTTATAAATATTTTGATAGCGACTCTGAGCAATCTCACAATTTTGATAGAGCAGATAAAAATATGATTTCTGACCTCATGGTCTCAGAAAATCAAGACGACCAAAAATGCCAGATATAACTGTGTAATTCTGAGGCAGTGAAAGAATACTGCTTATTTTTTGGATCACAGGAAAGAACCCTTTTCCCCAGCTTTAAGTTCTAAATACATTTACAGCTTTGTACGTTGTGCCAGGAGATACTCGTTGTACGCTTTTAGTATTACGACTTTGAAATGATTAAAGATACGTTCGGGTTATTGTGACTACTCTATCTCGATTGTTTAGACGGAATATATATTTCTGTTTCACTGAGTCTATACATTACACTTTGATCATTACGCTCTAAAAGGGGGCTCTAGAGGCCTAGAGGTTAAGGTGCTCGCCTTTCATTCAAAGGTCCCGGGTTTGAATCCGGGTAGTTCTACTGCTACTCCTTGGCTTCTTCTTACTGCTGTCTTTCAGCCACACCCCTGGTATTCTGGTTGGAAAGATTTACACCTAGCCTTCTCAGACAAGGGCGAAAAATCTTGGAGGTCTTGCGTGCAAGTTGCGCACGTTAAAGATCCATTGGTGGTCTAAAATATAAAAGAGTAGGCTTCGGCCGCCACATAGGCAAAATTCAAAATTTCCTATCAATTTAAAATGTATGGTGTGTCTGGCGCGCTCATATGACAATATGCAGTTGCGAACGTCGTAAAACATTTACAGCAACAAAAAAAACGCACCCCAAAACACATGACGTCACACTCCTTTTAACCTTGTATAAAAATATGCAACATAATTAAACGGTGATCTCAAGGAAAAAAACCACTTTCATAGAAAGATACATCTTTTTATAGTGTTTATAAAAATTTTACACTGAAAGGTCATCTCTATCTCTACACTAGAGTGGTCCCCCGTTCGAAGAGCGAACTAAAAAGAATCGATCGTCAAGTCAATGTGGGTGCAGTGCACACTGAAGATAAACGGAAGCCTCACTTGTTTACAATGGCGTTATAAAAGACGGACTTTCCCAAGATTAGATCTAAACGAAACTAATGAAAAACGGATAATTAGACTACATTCATTTAGACTCATCAATATGACTGGTACCCTTTAAATGATTCTGAACCACCATTACTTTTTTCAAATTCGAAAGTTAAGTCGTTGGGAAGTTTTAGGCGACCAAAGTGACCGACTTTCACAAACATAATATAGTTGTTTTTGTTTTTTTCTGCCGAAGACCAATTTTTATATCATGGAAAACGAAATATGTCTTGAACATCTCATTGAAATGACGAATGGGAAGATAGTAAACGCCCGGTAGTGTTTTCTATTTTTCTAAAATTGTTAGGCATATGCAAGCACTTACTGAATTGATAGAAATCTAGCTTAGTCTTTGAACTACCTTCAGTAATTTTTGCACGGTTGTACGTTATTTACTTTTTTTCAGCTATAGAAAACAACCATCCACATGTACGCAATTATATATGGATATTAGCGAAAGTTTGTCGCTTTGGCGCTTAAAACTCCCCATCCACTTAACTTTTGAATTTGACAAAATTAATGGTGGTTCAGAATCTTAAAGGGTGAACAGTTTTATTGAGGACCCTGAAGTCACTGTTGTTTAATTATCAACTTTTCACTATTTTCATTCAGATCTAATCTTAGGAAAGTCCGTCTTCTTAGACGCCATTACAAACAAGTGATGCTTCCGTTCACTAGCTGTGCGCACTTTCCACACCTTTGAAATTCTGGAGTGTACAACCTCGAAATCTATACATCTATAATATATTTGGCAACTTGAAAGCACATGTGTCACTTTTCCAATAAAAATACGACAGCTACAGGGTTGAAAGTTGGCAAGTACCTGCAAAAAGATAGATAGGTCCTCATGACGGAGCCCAATTTTTTATTTATTCCTTTTCTGAAACGAAACAAATCTGCGTAGCTGTCCTTCACAACGAAAGTGCAGGAAGTGACATTTAGTGAGGCGCATTTTGTTTTGAGAGTATATCTAGACCTTCTAATTAATTTTTGACATCTCTCAAGATTTATTGCTCCATTCCTGTAGAGTGTAAATATTGTAGGCCAATGACTTTCAGCTGATGTTAATGCATCGATCATTCCTTGCATCGAAAAGGGACCCAGGTAGCATCATATTATTTGGGAAAGTCCGTCTTCTAGGACGCCATTGTAAAAAAAGTGAGGTTTCCGTTCACTAGCCGTGCGCACGGATTACATACATGTGAAATTCTGGACTGTACAACCACGTAAACGGAACAGAGAATCACTTTATACATGATTTTATATTTGTGAAAGTTCGTCACTTTGGTTGCCTTATCTTTCGAATTCGAAAAAAAATAATGGTTCAGACGAACTTACCGAAACCATTTGTGCTAACATTAAGTTTTGCGAAGAAACTGTTGCTATTTATAAAACCCTTACGTACTATACAAATAATAAGCCACGGGTAACGAAAGAACTGAAAGATCTTATTATAAAAGAAAAACGGAAAGCCTTTAGAACTAATAACAGAAATGAAATGTACTTGATATCTAAAGAAATAAAAATAAAGATTGCTCACTGTAAACAAGCGTACAAAACTAGAATTGAGAGAGAATTTCAGATAAACAATATGAGAAAAATGTGGTCCTCTTTGAAAAAAATAACAGGTTATACCCGAGCGAGAGAGAGTGTGCAAGTAAATAATGAAAAAGACTATGTAAATTAGTTAAACAACTTTTACTGTCGTTTCAACAGTTTTTATTTTAAGAATGAGCAACGTGAACTTAAACAGAGGCTGAGAGACGACTTGAGCAAGGAGGGGTGTGTTGAGTTCAGTGAGCAGAATGTTAAAAAGAAATTTCAAAGTGTAAACATAAACAAAGCCTGTGGTCCAGACGGAGTGAAAGGGAGAGTGTTAAGAACTTGTGGAGAGCAACTGGCCCCGATATTTACCTTCATTTTTAACCTGACCCAACAAAACAAAAAAACCGACATTCCTACACAATATAGAAAAAATTGTAGGTAATAACAATACCCAAAAAGCCTACGATATATGAATTAATTGATTTAAGACTAGTCGCTCTTACGTCCATTGCTTTCAAGTGCCTTGAAAAATTGATCATGTCAAATATTCTAGGTTATGTTCATGGAAATATAGATCCATTCCAGTTTGCATACAAACAAGAGAGGAACGTAGAAGATGCTGTACTTGCTTTTTTGCGACTCTATCCTGAAACACTTTGAAACATCTAAAACGTATACGAGGGTGCTTTTGTTGATTTTTCCTTGTTATTTGTTGTTATCTCGACAAATATAAATACTGGTGAGGTACTTATCTGTGTAGAGATAACAACAAATGACAACCGATAACAGCAGATAACAACTCGCTACCTTAAAAACAAAGTAAAAGTGACTAAATTGGGACGTCTGTGTTGATATTTGTCGTTATTTTATTATTATCAGTTGTTATCAGTTGTTATCTCGACAAAGATAAATACCGGTTAGATCTAGATCGTGATCTATAACAGATGATCAGTGTTTAAACCCAACATCCCATAATTTATGTGATAAACTCTCAAAACCTGAACGAAATATTTTTTTAAACAGCGAAAACGATAAAACCGGGTGAGGTGGAGTATTTTCACACCGGATTTAGAAAGTATATGCCTTTCAACAACGAAATCTAGATCTAAAACTCGAGTCACAGAAACTTTAGCCATAACAATA
Organism: Aplysia californica; assembly: GCF_000002075.1. Taxonomy (NCBI): domain Eukaryota; kingdom Metazoa; phylum Mollusca; class Gastropoda; order Aplysiida; family Aplysiidae; genus Aplysia; species Aplysia californica. Next base: position 1,229,200 of record NW_004797384.1, on the reverse strand, counting down.
TCACATAGATCTACCTATACTGCATGAATTGAAAATAATGAAAATGAAAATACAACAAGAAGAGGATCTGTTAGGCCCAGGCACAGCTGTATGCAATACAGTATAGGCAATCTTAAACAGGAGACATGCTTTGGGGGGACTCCTTTTTCAAAGCCGGCATTGTCATGCAATGAAATTTAAAGCGGAAGTTAAGGGCATGTGTTGCAAAAAAGAAAAGTTCATCTCAAACATGTTTCCTGCATTTCCTCTGCCCTGGCATATTCTTTGAAGGTGTGACTGCCTGCTCAGCACATTTCTTAGTAAATTACTCTTCCAAGTGATACATGAAATACATGTCGATTTCTCTTTCAGGTGATACCTACATCCCTATTTAAATTGATCATTTGCAGATTTTTCTTGACGATCATTTTTTTGAGTCCTCACATTGAACGGGTATCTAGCTAGTGTTATTATAAGTGCTGAAGATTAGAGGTGTTATTAGAGAGTATCATACCAAGAAAAGAAGGAAAATAGATTATGGCGACAATTCTTTGACAGGAAAGAAGAAGCAAACGACTCAAGAGTGCCTGCCAATCACTTACAAAGATGCCTTCAAACTAATTTAAACTACTTTTTTTTTAAAATATGTATAAACCATGAGCCACAATAGGTCATTCCAAGACGGAGCAAGTGACAACCTGCCAAGATGTCGGATCGACTAAAACCTCTCGACGCGAGTATGCTCTTAGGTTTAGTTTGAATCACAGTTTTTTTTAAACCAACACGAATAGGACATCTATTTATCATATTATTTGTGGACGTTTGTTACTTTGGTCGCCTAAAACTTCCAAACCCCCTAACTTTCGAATTTGAAAAGATTAACGGCGGTTCAGAATCATTTAAAGGGTACACAGTTATAGTAAGGAGTCAGAAGTTACTGTGATTTAATTTTCAGTTTTTCATCAGTTTGCGAAAGTCTTTCTAAGACACCATTGTAAACAAGTGAGGCTTCCGTTCCACAAATGACTTGGCGACCGATTCTTTTGAGTCCGTTTATCGAACGAATATGCAGCTAGTAATATTATAAGCACCGGTGATGGGAGGGGTTTTCCAATGAGTAAGATACACAGAAATGGAGCATGACAAATAAGAAGAAATGATATATAATTTTTTTTTGTATTCCAGCATTGGTCGTGTCCGGGTAAGAACAGTTTGTCCTTTATTCCAATGAAAAGACCGGGTCTGTTTCATTATTTTG
>NW_004797384.1:1217135-1222012 GCF_000002075.1 Aplysia californica | reverse complement strand
TCTCTCTCTCTCTCTCTCTCTCTCTCTCGCTCTCTCTTCCTATCTGTCTATCTATTTACTTCAATCTATCTATCTCTCTCACACCCTCAAAATAGATAGTTTCTCTCCTTCTCCGATTTTCATTCTCTTTCATGAATCTCATGAGTAGTTCAAAAACATGCCTTGGGTTTCACGCTTGTCGGATATATTAAACCAAAAATTTGTCAGCTTAGCTCATAAAGAAGGAAGACATTTTTAATGTTTTTATTACGTTAATCCAAACAGCTCTAGCACCCAACCAACATTAAATCCAGCTTTCAGAATAAATCATTCAATGGGGAGTTAAAAACGACAGACGCATCGAATTTCCCAGAACGCGGACAGGCGCAGGGTCACGACTGGTAGATTGTGCATATTTAGAGATAATAGTTATAATAATATAAATATACGAATACCTCTTCAAGAAAGAGATTGTTTTAGAAAACATGTAATATTGAGAGAAAAAACAACAACTAAAACTTACAAAGCAAAAAGTGGCATAACTCACACCTGCAATAGGATAGGTTCAAATATGGAAGAACATTAATTGTATGGTAGCTTCCCTAGACAACCTTCCATTGCCAGGGAGAAAATTGTAATTTTTGGTGAGAGATCCACTTGCAAAGTGTCAATATTTTGCTTTAAGAAAACGTGAAAGAGGGAATAGTGAGGGAGGAATTGTCGTTTATGTTGGTGGTTGTTTTGGGGCAGATGATTGACAGAGGCGGCTCCGCTGAATATCAAAAAATAAAACATAACAACATATAGCACAGTAAAGCTTGCTAGAGTGAAAACTACTCTGCATACATATTCCACACTGCCAACTGAATTATTCATTTGATTCTGTTGGGTCCAACCTTATTTTTATGGTTGTAGCTGAAGCTGCTATTTTGGTACAAACGACCGAGTCAACTCCTACCTTGAAATGTAAAACGCTTTTGATTTGAAGGTCACAGTCGAATTTAGACGAATTCGGTGGAACTGTGCCAAAATGTCGAATCCATAAATGAGGGTCTAGTTGGCTCTGACTCAATTGAATTAATCTGATTGTCAGTGTGCGATCGGTGTAATAAGTCAATGATGATGAACATCAGAGACGGCTGGTTTCTTCTGCCTTCTCCGACACAATTTTCATGCTTCTCTGATGTTAAAGTGTTCTGTACGCTGCTACGCTGATGGAAGTTTCAGTAGGAAATAGGTGATTTTGGAAACAGTGTATCTTGTCAACATGTTCGATGCTTCTTTACTTTTGAAATGTTCTTTATAGGGGCTGTAAGCTGATGGGCGGAATGCAATGTCAGGCAGAAGTAGGTCATTTGAGAATAAGTGAATCTTGTAAACATGTTCTTTGGAGATGTATCTTGTAAACATGTTTAAGGGGGAGGTGGATCTTGTAAACATGTTCTTTTGGGGCGTATCTTGTAAAGAGGTTCTTTTGGGGTGTATCTTGTAAATGACATGTTCTTTTGTTGAGTTGGATCTTGTAAACATATTTAGGTCTAGAATTAGAAGAAAGGGGAAAGTGCAGAGATGATACAAAAGAGAAAACTAAATAATATGATAATTCCACAACTCAGAAATGTGTCTAATATTACACTGCAACGAATGATTTGCGTTTTGTTTAGGAAACATTTTATTATCCCTTTCAATGTGTTTTTAAGTTGTTTATTTTATTATATCATAATTTATAGGGGGGGGGGGTCTTTTCTGTTACAACAGTTAACTTATTTCTGTTTGATTTATCTGTACTCATAATATTCTTACCACTTTCCTAGAAATGGAGTAGATTTCCTCCACAGTGTGAGTAAAATCTGAAACTCTCTATCTAAAATCTTTAAAAAATATAGTCAAACCTGCTCTAACGGCCCTCTGCTCTAAACAGTCGCCTTCACAAACGGCCACTTGACCCGGTCACTCATCGTGAGGTGCCGGGTCCCCACAGAGCAGTTATAACCCCCCCCCCCCCCCCCCGGATGGGGATGGCCCCCCACTTGTTTTTGTTTTGTTTTTAAAAAAATAATGGCATTGTCCAAAACTTCCACCTAGTAAAGACAACTACTTTTCTCCTTGACAGTGGATGGTCGTCGTAGTCAAATTCAACTGTACTTGTGCCTTCTCTATTTAGCAAAGCTGAATGATACAAGTTGAAACTGACATGGAATATTGTATTTTCCAAGTTTCGTGAGGAATATTTTATAACGCACGTCTCTTACTCTAAAGTTGATAGAGTTGCTTTTTTAAGCCAATACGGTATGGCTTTTCCCGACCTTCCCCTTATGCCCATCACAAATGTGAATCTTTGCAGAAAATATGTCCATAAACGTTATTTTTATTTTTTTAAGAGGTACAACTTTCGCTTGCTCGTAGTATCTGTAATGTAGCGGTTATGCTTCTCGCCGTTGAACACAGAAGATGTAAGTTGAATTCTCAAGCAGGTAAGTTTGCGATCGAGAATCTCTGTCTCTCTGCTTAGATTTTGTATCCCGCCCAGCCTTGACTGGCATCCCACTTTTTTAATGTGAATTGTATCAACGGGAGTGTGAAATGTAATTTACAGTCATTAACTGGTTTCTATTAGTAACTTATCAGCCAACCCTCAGAGGGATTAAATTACTTCTAAGAGAAGTCCCCTGCTGGTAGGGATCCCTCAAATCCTACCCAACCTAATCAGGAGACACCTTAGACAGGCAAAAAGTGGACATTAAGATGACGATGCTATAAAAGGCATAAGGGGAGATGGATAATAGTACATAGTGAAAAAAGCGCTGGGGAAAATTAGGAGGGAGGGGGAGGGGTGGGAGAGAGAATTCGAAAAAAAGGGAGGAGAGGGAGGAGTGGGAGGGGAGAGGGGAGGGGGGAGCTGAGAGGGTGAGGATGATGGAATTTTGGCGAGATGGGCAACGTGTGTCGCCGATACCTCTATTTCCGGCAGGAGTTTCTATCAGTTTCTCTTTAACGTCGCCTGTTTCCCCAAAGGGCCGCTACTCGCGTGGAGAAAGCCACTCCGCCTCGTTACCTCAAGGACTGTAGGGACTGCGCCGGCTCATTGCCTCCCCTTGCCTGCTGGTCTAATGAGAGCGGTAGAGGGGAGACAACTCTGGGGTGTAGAGAGGCCGGAGATTTCAAGTGCTGGATTTGGAACAATGAGGTGAATCGGTGCACCCTCAACGGGGAAGCGGGAATTGTTCCGGGAATTTATCTGCAGGAATTGTGCCCCCCCCCATTATTTTATAATAATGAGTAATATGGTCAAGCGGTTAGGCACTTGGTTGGGCGTGCTACGAGCCCGACGTCGTGTCCTTGGGAAAGGTCCTTTATGAAAGATTAAAAAATGCTTAATTGTCTGAGAGGGAAATTTTTCTTGGCTGTACAAGAACATAAAATCGCATGCAGGTATACGTAAAAAATAAAGTATATATTATTTACATTATAATACAACATGAACAAAATTAAAGCTGAAAAAAATGTGCGTAATTATGTGTCACGGCGCGGTGGAATCAGGCGGGGGTTCAGAGGTCAAACTAGCAAGAAATTCGCCGCCAAAGTTTCGTGACTTCCAAAGCTTGAGATTCCTTGGAATTTGGAAATTTACATTTCGTGTGCCCTCGATAGACCTTTTTCAGCAAAACCCACAAACAAATATGCTTTTAAATTACGCAAAAGGTTTTTGACAACAACAAAAAATTGCTCAACGGCGATAATAATGCAGATTTCTTGGAATTTATTATTTTCACGAGCGCCTGATTTCACTACGATGCTCCCCATATCACATTATGTGCATCATTCAACCACTAGCAGAAATGCTAATAACAAGACCTTTAGATTCATATAGGTACATACTCGAAAAAGCAATACACGTTGATATTAAATATTCTGACAGTCAGTAGCCTAATAAAAAAAAAGGAAGATACCACAGAAGTTTCTTATCATCCTAAAAAAACTTCTTTTGTATCGTTCCTTCTTTGTTGTTATAGGTACGTAATAACTGCTGCTGCAAGAAGTTGCAATTAACAGGAAGAGCCCTGTCGCCACTGAGGAGCGCATTTTTTACACGAACTTTCCTGACCTCCCTCAAAATCCCCCACCCCCCACCCCCCAATCCCCCTTTCCCCTTTCCTTTCCTTGCTGTGAACAAGTAGAAAAGTAATAGAAGGGGACAAGAGTTTGTTGTCGTATGAAAGTTGGCACTGCCCTTTCTCACGAACTAGACATAATAATATAAGGGGCTGGTTGCTTTGATTCTGTCTACCAATTTCGGATGAGTGGGAAATATTATCCCAGTAGACAAAGCAAAACTGTATTGTGATCTCCACATGTGGTAGTAAAACGTGCACCTTGTGCATCCGACTGCAAGTTATCAGTCAGAAACAACATTATGCAAACTGCCTGTGTGTGTCGTAATGTTAGGTCCAACATTATACACAACTATTGTATAATGATCATTCAGGTGGTGCCATCATTAGCACTACTTTTTAAAAGGAAGAAACCATACTTTTCTAACCTCAAAATTTAAACGAAGGTGGCTTCTAAAATACCAACGAACTTGACGGGACCGAGTTTTCACTACTAGAAATGTGAGTTTTGGTCTCTATGTATCGATGAGAATTCTCCAGAATTGAGCCCTTGGTTTTCTATTATTTTTCTTTAAAAGAAAAGAAATATGTGCGTCCACTGTTAATAAAGGTTCAAATCTGTCAGGACAATTCCAAGCGAGAATCCCCAAAGCGACTTAGTAATAAAGGTATACACAGGTGTAGAAAGGTGGTCGGGTGTCTCGTATTGCAAATAAGTGTTCGAATCCTAAAGTAATCAAAGTTTCCAGACATGCCAAAGTTTATATATTATACGGAAAACCATAC
>NW_004797384.1:1201765-1216897 GCF_000002075.1 Aplysia californica | reverse complement strand
GACAGACAGATAGACAGAGAGAGACAGCGACAGAGAGAGAGAGAGATAGAAAGGGGGGACAGAGAAAGGGGGAGGGGAGGGGGGCAGAGAGGGACGAAGACAAAGATGGAGCAAGGAGGGGGTGGGGAATGGGGGAAGAGGAAGGAGGGGATAGAGTTGGCCGCAAGGAGACAGTTCCAAAAGAATTTGGCCAACACAAATTTCCAAAATGTAATCGTTTGTCCGTTGAGTGGAAATTTCCTTCCTTTTCGAGGAAAAATTCAGATAACAAATAATAATGGAGAAAAAAATAAAACGACTTTTGAGAGTAAGAGGGAGTGGCGAGATAAGTGACAGTGTGAGTGGAACGTGGAAAAAAAAGAGAAAAGTAAAACGGCAAGAAGGAAGAAAGAAAAGGAAATGGGGGAAGACGGGGTCCTTGAAATTCATAGGTTTTTAAACAGTGTGTTGCCCGCTACAAACAAGGTCAACACGGATGTTTAAACTCGTCAGAGATTTTACTCGTGCAGCATCGGGAAATCCCGGTATGACAAGACTACCGAGAAGCAATGTAGTCAAGGAAGCAGACTTTGTTGGCCGGTCAACAGTGTATCATTAATGAGGAGTCCTGTTTTTGCTACTTAGAATTTTTAGAGTTTTGTTTTTTTAGATTGGGGTTTTTTAATGTGGCTTTTCAAGTGTGTGTGTATGACGTTTTGCTTCCGCGTAAAACACAAGACACTTGAATGACGTAGCACTTAAAAAAACTGCATTCTCATTGTCATGTTATCGTCTCGAAATTTTAATAACATGGGGTAATGCAAACACACACACACACACACACACACACACACACACACACACACACACACACACACACTCTCTCTCTCTCTCTCTCTCTCTCTCTTTCTCTCTCTCTCGCCTCTCTCTCTCTCTCTCTCTCTCTCTCTCTCTCTCTCTCTCTCTCTCTCTCTCTCTCTCTCCCCCTCTCTCTCTCCGTTGTTTCAGTCTGCATGTCTTATCTTTTCCGCGCACTGAACTACCATTATTGAGTGTCGTTCTTTAATCAAACCCAAACAAGAACGTCCATCTCAAAAATGCCAAGCTGTGTATGGAAAAAGTTCTGAACGCGCATAAAGAAACTACCATACTAAGTAGGTCTTCTTAAAAAATGTTGCCCCGTTCATTCAATTGTTTGTTATCTTGAAAGTTATATTTTTCAATGCTATTAACTCTCTTTAAAAAAGATTATTACTTTTTTAAACACACTGCCTATTAACCGTGAATACAACACGGCGTTTAATAAAGCCTACTTATAAAATCATCAATTTCACGATCGAATCAGGCGAGATTCGGGAATGGAAATCGTGAATCCCACACTTTTTAAAAATAATGACCATCTGCGTTTTAAAAAATTACTTGAGTATTATTTCATAAAGCTACTGTACTAGATGTATTCATCTAGTTGATGTCTTGAACGCCAAGTGACAGAGAAAATCAGTTTTTGTCCCTCTCTTGTAAAATATGCTTCGTGAGGAATTCACGATTTTATCAGGCGACCGACGCTTGCAAATACTTCCGACAAAATTGCACTGTTTATCAAATTAATATTTAAAAAACGCGAACAGCATTTTTTTTCAACTTCTTCGAGTCCTTCGACTTTTATATTCTATGTATTACCTCTCTGGTATAACCTGCAGAAACGTATCTGATAAGTGTACTTGGCGGGCAACTCATACGATAAAGTTCGAATCCGAATGAAAGAGAATTTGCCTTTGCCTTTCAGAGGTGTTTCTTCTGTTCTCGTTCTGGCTAATGTGAATGTGCACTCATTTATGTTGACATCGATGATTATTTATTCCTTTTGATAGCAGCTACCTCGTAATCGACATTCCTCGGCGCAATTTCAGAAAACAAAGTATTTTTTTCACTAACTGCACCTGTTTTAATAGTGATAGTGGCCATCTGAAATGCAATATCAAGTTTCTACAACGCTTCATTAACTCAGTAGTGTCCTGTTCTATTTGGGTTTTCTTTTTTTTTTTTTTTTTTTTTGGGGGGGGGGTTTGTTGCTGTCGTTGTTGTTGCTGTTGGTCTTGCTGTTGTTGTTGTTGTTGCTGCTGGTGGTGGTGGTGCTTTCTCTTTTTTTTCTTCGTTATAATAAATTTCAAGATACAAGGGACGTTTTCATATTCAGTCACACTCCTGGAAACAATAATGAAATTTAAGAAATAATAATTCCTTTCTCCAAGGTTCAGATTATGAAGCCATAATTTAACAATGTAAAAGATATCGAATTATCCTTCACAGTCTTCAAGACCCTGTTTAAAACGACGTAAAAACCTTTCTACAAACCCTAGAATTTTAGCTGCTGCTTTGTGCTAAAAATTGTGTTGATTTTTTTTTCATGGAATATATTTCAAGAGAACCGAAGTCTACAATTTTCTCTTGCGTTTTAGTCTGTAACAATGGTAACTTTTTATAGAAGTGAGCTCGTGTAATCTTATTGGCTTCATTTACACGATAACGCCAGCCTGGTGCCGAAGAAAATGTGAGACATACAGAAAAAGAATAGAAGTAGAACTGAACACTAATCAACACAAAAAATTGTTTAAAAATCTTTCTTAAACAATTTTGATTTTAGGTTTGGACTTGTTTTGTTTTTTTCAAGCTATTATCAGGATCCAAATTGACTTATCAAATCATTGTACTCCACAGAGAAAATAAGGTGACAAAAATATTAGATTAAATTTCATAAAGACAGGGACACTTTAGGGTTTTTCTTCCATGGGTTTGTTTGTTGTTTTTTTTTTGGTCACTTTTTTATTCTTTTAAACTTTTTCCCCGCCTTTGTGACCTTGTGATGTCGAGGGAAGAAACACGTCCTGTCTTTCTATTGTCCCCTTTCTTTTGTGACGAGCATTTTGCTATACACCGTCTGCTTTTTGGGCCTGTCATAGCTTCATCAGAACCCCCTTGTTTGAGCTTGTTTTTTGTTGTTTGTTTGTTTGGGTAAAAAGAAGCACATCGGCACGACAATGGTCATTTAGGACTTGGGAAAAGCAAAACAGAGAGAAACAACAGGGAGAACGTAAAGAAGTAAGGCCTACCAGTGGCACCCTCCAACCACCCGCCCACAGCCCTTTTAGCCGGATATTTTGGAGTGACCTGGGACGGGCGCTATGGTCACTGTAGCGACCTGGTGGACAAGCCCACGCCATACTCGACCCGATCCCAGCAATCCCCGACACTGTACCTCACCACGTCACACGACGTGGGTGATGGTTCCTGGGCGAACCCCGAAGAAGGACTTTGAGAGACTTTGGAAGACTTTGGGAGATTTTGGTTATTGCGTGCTGTCTGTTGGAAAAACCAAAGGATTATTTGCTAATAGTATCGTTGACAGAATGCACCAACGTCCTCTAATATTTGATAGTAAAACAAATTTAAATCTAATTTTGATTACCACAAAAATAGATAGTTCTCATCTTGTCTTTACTAAACATTTTTTTCTTTTGTTTTTCTTAATTGGTGAATTTCAAATTTTAGCTGATTTACTGTAAAATCACTCGAAGTGGACCAGCCAATAGCATAATTGATGAACGGAATACAATCATAATGTTATGATCACGAATCTTATTATTATAATAATAAAAATAAATAGATAGCATTTGTATAGCGCATATCCCCGCTCAGCAGCAGGCTCTATGCGCTTTACACTATATTATTACCCCAGCAGACCATAGAACACTCCAAAACATTCTCAGCTTCCCGGGAAGCATACAGTGCAAGCAGCCGATTAAGCTCTCAAACACTAACAAACTGACAAGATCTTTCGCTGTCTATAGCCGGGTACCCATTCCCACCTGGGTGAAGTGAGGAAAATTCGTGTAAAGTGCCTTTCCCAAGGACAAAACGTCGGGCCATTGACGGGATTCGAACCCACGACCTTACGGTTGCGAGTCCGAGAGCCTAACCACTAGGCCACCGACGCCACTCATGTCATGGTGTGATTTTGCCACGTGGATACGCCAGACACTAAAAGACATTGTCAAGTACATTTTACATTTGACATTGTCAGAAAAGATTTTTGCTAAAAATGGACGGGTTTTTTGTTTGTTTGTTTGTTTGGGGGAGGTGTTTATTTTTTTTAACTCCGCTAGTAAAAAGTATGCAATATCAAAATCAATTATACCACCCTCAAGCAAGTACAACATTTTAGATATTTGGGGACCATTATATCATCAGATGGTAGATGTCACACCGAAATTAAAAGCCGCATTTGCCAAGCAAAAGCAACCTTCCACAAGATGAAACAGATACTAACAAACATCAATCTGTCACTGGAAATGAGGAAAAGAGTAATGAAAAGCTACATCGAGCCAATCCTATTATACGGGTGCGAAGCATGGACAATAAATAAACAGCTGGAAAAAACAATTGTTGCGGCAGAGTTGTGGTTCATGAGACGCATGCTACGTATCCCATGGACAGCTAGAAAAACAAATGAAGAAGTCCTGGTTGAAGCAAATTATAGAAAACAACTTATCACGAATATAAGAAAACGACAGGCAAATTTTTTCGGACACACAATGCGGAAAGAAGCATTAGAGAACATTGTAACAACAGGAAAGTTTGATGGAAAGAGAGGTAGAGGCAGACAGAGGGAAAAGATACTAGACAAGATGACAACATGGCTGGGAGCAGCAAGAACAACAGACACCATTGCTGCTTCGAAAGACAGATGGAAGTGGAGGTCCATGATCGCCCACGCCAGTCGGCAAGGCACCGGATGATGATGATGAGTAAAAAGTAAGGCAAAAAAGAGTCGTCTGCTCTCATGAAAAGTACTCTCAGATATGACGGAGCAACTTCGAAGAGAATTTCACTTTTACGTACATTTTAGAATTACGTGTTATATAGTCTTATCATCTCAATATTTGACAGTTTAAGGGAATCAATCAACACTTATTCCAATTGTAAATACACTGTTTCTCCTTAGGATGGATGGCGCATGATCCAGCTGGACAGCATTAGTTTAGTATAGCTTGGTATCAGATGCTGACGGTCAACATGGTTATAATGAATTAGGTTTTATTTTAAGAGGTGGGACCACTGATTCAGCTTACGATTGGTTTGAAGTCGAAACATAATCGTAAAAATACAGGTTCACGGATGTCCTAAGCATAGCATTTTTACCACGTCCGACCCCCCCCCCCCCCCCCCCTTTTTTTCAGTAAGTGATTTTCGGCGCTCGCAAGTGCAAAATGTTATATGAGCGCGCGGGACACTTTAAACATTTTCAGTTGGTAGGGAATGTTGAATTTTGCCATGGTGGCGGCCGAAGCCTATTCTTATCGATTTTGGACTACCAAGGGATCTTTAACGTGTGCAAGTTTCCCACGACACCTCCGAGATTTTTTTGCGCTTGTCTAAGAAGGCTAGGTGTAGATGGTTCCTTTTATAAGATCAGGGGTGTGGCTGAAAGACAGCAGTAAGAATGAGCCAGGGAGAAGCAGTAGAAAGGCTGCAGAAAGAGCCAGGAGCCAAGAGGATGGAACAAAGAAGGTGACGGGGTGTGGGGCAGAAAGTGAAGGCGAAAGCAGACGACGGAACATTGCTTCAGAGCAAGAAAGAAGGTGAATGGAGACAATTTTAGAGAAGAAAAAATTCCGTCGGTATCCAGATTCGAACCCGGTACCTATTGAATGAGAAGCAAATACCTCAACCTCTAAGCCACAAGATACCCCCCCCCCCCAAACCCTTAAAAAAAACAACATCGAAGTGCAACTTGTCACCATCATACAGTAGCCACGCAATTTGTTTTAATATGTAGGAGTTTTTATTGCCCCTATTGACAAAATTTAGATCGTTCATGAGTCGGGTGTCGAACGTGCCTGTCATGGCCAACCTGGGCACAGACAGTTACAACAATTATAGCAGAAAGACCAAGATACTCGATAATAATTATTCCAATTGAAGAATGCAACTCTTTTTTATTTTCAGGCCTTTTTCTGGAGATTGTTCTTTTCTCCTTTATTTAAGGAGTTAGGGATCAATGATACACAGAGATATGAGACAAAATCATTGTGGGTAAAGTCTTTAAAAAGTGCAACGGTTTAGGTTTAATGACCCTATTAACAGTGTTAGGTCATTTAAGAAACGGCACCTTCGAGTTTGACGCCTATCTCCAAAAGGACCGAGCCAAAAGAGAAATTCGCGTAAAGTTCCTTTCCCAAGGACTTAAAGTTGGACCGAGCTGAGGTTCAAACCCCGAACCCATAATCTCAAGATTACGGGTCAGTAGCCTAACCACTAGGCTCCTAACTACTAGGCTACTGACGCCACGTAAAGTCTCAAGTTATCCGAATGTGGTGCTAAAGACAGCCAAGCTAATCAACCGGAGGAAAAATAGAATGTTGGAAAGTGGCCAACTGACACTTTTTGAGGTAAAAGCTTAAGGAATAAAATTCGATTTTTTAAAAATGTTATCTATTTATATTTTAGCCATGGTTGTTTTGGGCCACATGGGATCTCTTGGAGCAAGACGAGGATTTTCTCTGTCCTGAATTAATTTCCCTCAAGTTCACGAACTTTTCACCCTCCCATTCCCCCTCTTCCTTCTCTTCCTCTCATCTCGACGACTGAGGCACAGCGTTCGCATTAACGGTAACCCTGTGTGGCTCTTCAGGATTTCGGTCACTCCTCGACGAGTTGCCACTTCCTGTTCGGGATCCGAGGTCATTATCTCCCTTTAGAGCTCAATTCGTCGTGGCCTCCAATGTTTCTGTAAGGAAGAGGGGTGGAGGTCAGCTGACCTTAATAGGTATGCATCTAACGACCCCGACGGGAACGTGAGGGGGGGGGGGGTAGATGCGTTTAGATGTGGTAGAGCAGAGGTGTGATCTGAGACAGAGAGGCAAAGAAAGAGAGAGAGTGGGGGGGGGGGAGAAATTGAAAGAGCGAGAGAGGGGTAGAAAGAGATAGTGAAAAACAGAGAGAGATAGAGAGAGTGAGAGAGAGAGTTAAAGATAGTGATACACAGAGAGAGAGAGAGAGAGAGAGAGAGAGAGAGAGAGAGAGATTAGGGGGTTACGGGGGTGGGTAGATTGGGAGAGACTGAGTTAGAGAAAAAGAAAAAGAGATCGAGAAAGGGAAAGAGGGAGAGAGATTGAGAGGAAGAAATAGATTGAGAGAGATTAAGAGGGAAAGAGGCAGAGAGGGAGATTGAGAAAAAGAATGAGATTTGGAGAAATTGGGTGAGAGAAGAAGGGAGAGAAATTAAGAGACAGCGAGATTGGGAGGGAGAGAAAGAGAAAGAAAGACAATGTTATACCCACATGAGAATCGAACTCGGGACTTTCTTCGCCTGGCAGTGAAGTGTCGAACCATTACTACACCACAGACGCCGGATTGTGTTATGATAAACAGTATCCCAGACCTCACGTTCTGACGCATTTCCGGTTCATCCGGAGTCTACCATCTGACTCAGTTTCTAGCCGAATGAAGAGCTGGACGGTGAAAATAATAGGGGTGGGAGGGGGAGGGGGTGTGCCACTCTCCAATGACTAAAGCAAGATTGATGGTTACCCTTTCATTTAACCATACCCCTGGCCATCACGAATCGCAAAGTAGTTTTTGCGGAAAGCGAAGAGCGGTGGCCATGATACTAATGATAGTGAATGGTCTAGGATAATATTATTACTTGTAATGTATGCACTACTCATTTAAACTTGCGCACCCTTTTATTCATATATTAAAATTGCACCTCTTTTTACACGTTTGCAGGTATCTAACGAAAGCAGTTCAACAAGATCTATTCTAAATCCTGAAAGCCAAACGTTCAGGAGAGAAGAAATGTTTCTGTTTTAAAAAACGGACCCCCCCCCCCCTTTCCCCTTTCAATGCAAAATTGCGAGCAAACAATGGGTAAATGTTTTGTCTATAGGTTAACATTGATCATGTCGTGAAAAAAAAAAAAATTAATTTTAATGGAACATTCTGCTAAGCCCATTTGACAGTCAGTTTTTCAAGCTATCGAGATGTATTAAAGACTTTGGCATGGTATTTCGGTCGAAAAATAGGCTATGTGATAAGTCAAAGACGGCTTTAAACTCGGCAAGAGCTAACAAAATAGTGTATACTTCTACTGTTATTGCAAGCAACACTACGTCATGATGAGTTGTACTATGGGCATAATATGAAATATTTTCATTCTAATAATATCATTTCAAATTTGTGAGAGTAAGGCTGTAGGCTTGCAGAAAAATTGATGTACAGCTATTTTTAATTAGGAATTTTTTTTCGGGGGGGGGGGGGTCAAATTAGCCTTTGTTTTTTCCCTTCGTTAATTAAATTGTAGTCTATATTTTGTTCGTTTGGATGCGCCCTTATGCACGATGTCCACACAACCTCTAGTTATGTGGCTAGTTCTCATATTCATTTTCAGTAAATAAAAAGGTGTTTTATTAGCTGCACCCCAAATCCTTACTCAGCTTATCACAACTTTCGTAAACATCAATGGGAGTTTTAAGACTTTAAAAAGACAGAATATATAACACAATATTGAATTATCAGGCAAAACAGTTAAAAAAAAAAAAAAGGCCGGTTTGTTACATACATTGTATAACAATAGATCGCTACCTCAGAATTACGAAGTTCTACCTGACATTTCTGGCTGTGTTGAGGTACTAAGACCACGAGGTCAAAAGGCAAATAAATATTCTATCTACGCTCGGAAGATGATAAGATTATTCAAAGTCGTTATCAAGATATTTAAAGAATTGGATTCGAAAACGCTTGACATGTGACACTCGAAAGTTTTAACGTCAAAATTCTCAAAATTAGGTACTGAGACGATCGAACTTTGTACTTCTAGAATAGCGACATCTTGATAACTTAACGTGTCATTCTGTCAACGAAAACGGGGCAGCTGTCTACACAGTACAGCTAAAATCGTCCGAGACCGATGCCTATTGCAAAGTAGAGAAAGTAATACCTGTCTTAGGTGAAAATCCTGGTCAGTTTTATTTTGATGTTCTAAAATGTGTAAAGGGGGGGGGGGGGTGAGAAGTGGTTGTATGTACAGGTGACAATTTTCATTGACATTTAGCGCAGGTTGTAATGTATTCACGTTACTACATGCTCTTGAAAATGTTTCGAGTTATCGTAAAACATATTTTAAAAACGTTAAACCTGTGAATGTCGGTATTTTTGTGAATGCGATAGGCATTCTTTGCAAGTCTTGAGCGGAAACTAAAGAGCATGATGATTTGTGCTTACGCGTCTCGGGCATGTCCATCTATTTGGAAGGAAAAACGAATTTATTATACTGCAAGTCCCCTTAAAAGGAATAGTGATGCGCTCGTATATCAACCACTTTTAGCTCGCCGCAATTAATCCTGGTCGAATATTCGAGTATTCTTGTAGGAACAATATCGATTTTTGAAGGGGGTGCGGTCTATGCATTTATCTTCATTTGATCAAAGCTTAAGACGTGCTAGTGTGAAGACATAGAAGTAGTCCGCCGGGTGCTTAAAGGTTACCTTAGAATATTTCTGTAGAATGGTTCAAGGACGCTTTGAATGCTACTGGCCTCCATTTGTTGCACCCTCAAGTGAGTTATTTCTGTTCTATTGTTACACGTTCAGCTCGAGAGCCTGAGCTGAGATGGGACTATTAGTGTGAGATGAGTTTTTATTTTGGTAAAGGCATCAAACACTGTGCAGAATTTTCCCGCGGTTGTCGTTGGCAAATGGTCGTGAGTAGTCTACCGTAAAGACGAAACATTGTCAGAAGTCCCTCCACCTCTCTCCCCATGCTGAATATACAATTTCTTGTCTTGCGTTGTCATAATATTACAGAAAGTTACGCTTTGCACAACACAGCAACGTTAGGCCACCACAAGGGCTAAAGTCAAGATTCAAAATGTCCTTCTATAAGAAATATCCCTATCACACTAGTAAGCTAGTTACACACACCCTTGCACCACCGTTGATTCTAAAACTATTTGACGATGTCACGCATTTTGAGAATGTCAAGGGAGTCGAGATCTAAAGGGAGAGAAGTAAAATGGAGTAATCAACTTTTTCTACATCCCAGACAACAATCTGTCATTCCTACTGCCTTGAGATCGTCTGTCAAGACTCAAAAGGATATTTTACTTCCAAAGTTATGCTCAGAAATATTTTTTCACCTTTTTTTTTGGGGGGGGGGGGGGGGGAGCATGCATGTGCTTTGTAAGCATAACAATACATATAACATAGTCTACAAATGTACAAACAAAATCATCTGTCATGATCTTGTAGGCTTATAAACGTATAAAAGTAACTAATTGAATATTCATCGTAACTGGAAGATCTCTGTGTTGTCGGTCTTTCGTCTGTTTCTGTACATATAGTGCATTTCTTTTTCTTCGACTGTTTTGTGGGACCGTGTCTCAACATTGCCCAAGGGTCAATAGGGTTTGGTTAGGAAGTTTTGTTCTGTGGCTTGGAGCTACGTCCTTGAACTAGGCATTCGACGAGACACATTGAAGATTCATGCAGACGACAGATATCGCGCCCACACACACAGGGGTCTCGCCCCGGGCTTCCAGAACCCCGCGACAATCGCTGCGTGTGTGTGTGCTTGAGATTTCACGATGCCAGGCGGGGGTTGAGAAATTTAGGCTGCTTCAAATATTTCTTCATCTGCCCTGGACAGAGTGGATGTGGTGGTGGGGATTTTAAACTTTCTCATCTCTGTAGAATGCGTTATTGACTTCAGAATCGTTGTCAACGTCAGATTTACCATGAATGTGATACCAAACAACGTGCAGATATGTTGTTATAATGTAAGTTCTGCGAGGAAAAGAAACAACGTTATTATTGTACATCCCATACCGAGAGTGAATCTTAACCCAGACAAGTTTACTACCCTAGAATCACAATGTCTATCTGGTCAGCACCCTAGTTTTGAGACATTTGAAGTTTAAAATGTATCATAACATGTCAAGCTTTTTCGAATGCAATCCTTTGAAACTCTTGATAAGGATTGTGAAATACTCATACGATTTTGATGTAGCAGAGAAAACATTGCGTGCCGAGGCTAAAGAAGGTGCGCATTGCGGGGCTGGTGTCTGTTTGCTCATGCCTGTGCGAAACGCTTTTATAGATACGCACCGAAAGTTTCTCCTCGTGGTCCAAGGAAAAGACATTGCAGCATGCGACTCGACGTGACACACTAAAGATTCATGCAGACGACGCCCACCTTTTTTGCAGGTTCCTTTATCTTGTTTGGTTGTGGGTTTTTTGCCCTTTTCTTCCTCTCGCCTTATTGCCTCTGTGCTTTCTCTGTAAACTACTCACTCATCTTCATTCCGTTCTGTTGCCTGTTTGGTACCCGACAAAAATGTCATACTGGTCTTTTTTTTTTTGCCCCGGAAAAGTCGATCCTCACAGCATGTGTACATCCCACGCATTGTTCAGTCTATTTTGCAATACCTATCGAATTTTCTTTTCTTTTCTTTTCTTTTTCTTGTTGGCTCAACGCCATTCTTTTTCACCGGAAAACACATGTCTGTGTGGATTCTATAGAAGAACGTTAACCAGAGGCACGCAAAACGTATATTTGCAGTTTCCGAGGACACTCAAGCTTTTGAAATCAACACACTTTGGAGGCATTTTCTCGCCTATATCACATTTTACAAAAGATGAAACTCACCTCATTAATAGCAAACATCTCGACATTTATTTATTTTTTTTTTAATAGTAGAGGGTTTTACGGCTCTCGCAACTGCATAAGGTCATATAAGCGCGCGGGACACAACTAATACTTTTAGTTGGTAGGAAATTTTGAATTTTACCCGGGTGGCGGCCGAAGCCTACTCTTATCGATTTTAGACCACCAGGGGATCTTTAAAGTGCGCAACTTGCACACGGGGTCTCCGAGATTTTTCGCCCTTGTCCGAGAAGGCTAGGTGTAGATCTTTCCTACCAGAAGATCAGGGGTGTGGCAGAAAGACAGCTGTAAGAAGGAGTCTAGGAGTAGCAGTAGAAAGGCTGCAGAAAGAGTCAGGAGCCCAGAGGAGGGGGCAAAGGAGGGTGAGAGGGTGGGGGCAGAAATAGGAAACGAAAGCAGACGACAGAACATTGCAAGAGAGCAGGAAAGGGGTGAAAGGAGACAATTTTATAGAAGAAAATTTGTCGGTCGCTACCCGGATTCGAACCCGGGACCTTTGAATGAGAGGCCAACACCTTAACCTCTAGGCCACGAGAGCCCCCGACATTTATTTTGTTTCTCATCGAAAACACGACAGTTATTGAACAAGCTTTAAAGTGATGGTAATATACCTTCATCACATGTTCACAAATTGACAAAGGCCTGATTCCATCGTGTCGTAATACTTGTGTGTGTGTGTGTGTGTGTGTGTGTGTGTGTGTGTGTGTGTGTGTGTGTGTGTGTGTTTGTTTGTGTGTGTGTGTATGTGTGTGTGTCTGTGTGTGTACATGTGTGTTGTTTGTGTGTTAAGCAGGTTTGGATTTATTACGCAGGTGTTTCACGCCCTTATCGATACAATTTAGAACATTTAGAAGACAGGTGTTCGATCCTGCTTGTCGGGGCTATCCGGGGCTGAAAGGGATACAGCATTCCATCACAAAGACCAAGATACTCATAAGAAAATATGGCTCACTATTCGGGAATCAAACTCGAGTCTCCTGCATGCGATAACGAAACGCTTTAAAACAGCTACACCATAGGCGCCGGCGAAGAGATAGACAAGCAACCAAAAGCATTTTGAGAACTATGAGAAGGCGCTTTCGCAGTCGTCACGATTTGAGTGCGGTAGTCAATTTAAAAGAAGATACATGCGTTATAAAGAATGCTCGCGTTACACACATTCGGCACAAGCTTATCTATCTTCTTATCGCCAAGGCCACTTTGAAACCTGACGCAAAACACGTTTATTTCAACCCCAATGCACTATTATTTCGTTTCTTTTTCCAATAGCAATAAATGAGATCAGTAGCCAAAGTGATTGTTCTTCAGTGTACGTGTTTTTTATAGGGGGTTTGATGTTGTTGTTGTCGTTGCTGTCGCTGTTGTTTTTGTTGTTGTGGCTATTGTCGTTGTTGTTGTTTCTGTTGTTGGTTTTGGTCTGGGTACAGGTGTACGTTGTATAATAATTGAAAAATTGCTGTATGTTGAATAAGATTTGAATCTTATTTTACTTAATAGCATCTGGAGTCACTAGGGAGTGGGTACTATAAATTATTAACATTTTCTCTAATCATTTTGTAGTAGTAGTAGTAGTAGTAGTAGTAGTAGTAGTAGTAGTAGTAGTAGTAGTGGTGGTGGTGGTAGTGGTAGTAGTAGTAGTAGTGATATTCTTATAAAATTTAATCTTATTCTTATTCTCATTTTACCATTCGTTGGGATGGGCAACCTCAGAGGCTATAAGGTAATAATGTTTATTTTCAATGTTTAACCAGCCGGCAGATGTTATTCAGAGGTCTCTGTAAACACCACACGCCTGTTAATAATATTATAACCACCTAGAGGTATTACGTGGATGGGCGGAAGGCTTGATGTCACAAGGGAGATGATAAATTGATGTGGGACAGTTTAAGGTCGTGTCGCCTTCCTTGTTGTGTGTGTGTGTGTATGAGTACACATGAACTTTGAAACTCTACAGCTACGGTTTACAACCAAGATTGGCGCTCCCATGTGACTTTATGCAGTTGCGAGCGCCGTAAAACTGTTACCAAAATAACAACAAAACAAACAAACAAGCAAACAAACAAACAAACAAGCAATCAGATTTCTCAGCAGGATGAAGAAAGAGTGTCGTCTTTATTGCCAAAATCAATGCCATATGGGTGATTAGTGGGTTCTCTGGTATTGTCAGCTCCTTCTTACCAATCAAAGTTCTATCTGACACTTTTGGCTGGTTTGGGTAACTAAGACCATGAGATTCGAAATCAAAGGTTCTATCTGCTCTTTCAAAATCGTATGATTATTCCGAGTCGTTATCCAGATATTCAAAGAACTGCATTCCATAATATAATGAAACTCAGATTTCTTAAATGTTAAATTTCTGAAAACTAGATACTGAACAGGTAGAGAATTGTATTTCTTGGGTTGCGTAACGTCAAGCGTGTGTCCGTTTTGGCGGGATGAGTCGCTGAGTAACACACGATAACCCTTGGCTCAAAAACAGTGCGTCGCACTGTGACGACAACAATATCAGATCGTGTGGACTGACTATTCTAGCCATAATGAATACTGTTCATACATTTACCTATCAATATAATAATATTAGTTATGTAATTGTGCATCCCAGTGTATAGTAAAATGTCCCAAGAGGATCAATTAGTAAATTGGAGTTCATCTTTTCTAAATTAATCTTTATTACGATAAATAATTCATATTCCAAAGGGTCATTACACGTCACATTTTGGGTCACAGATGTGACCTTCAGGTATTCCACACACTGATAAAACAAATATGAGGTCGTTGTTGAAGGGCTTCATTCTGCAGTGGACAAATAACGCCTAGAAAAAACACAAGAAAAGCAAGCAAGAAAGAAAGACAGAAAGAAAGAAACTAGGAAAGATAGAAAGGAAGGAAGGAAGGAAGGAAGAAAGAAAGAAAAGAAGGGGGGGGGGAAGAAAGAAAAAGAGGTCGAAAGAAGGGAAAAAAGAAAGAACCAAAAAAAAGAGGAAAAGAAAGAAAGAAAAAAAAAGAAAGAACTAAAGAACAAATAGAACAACAGAAAGAAAGAAGAAACGAAAGAAAGAAAGAAAAAAAAAGGAAAGAAAGAAAGAAAGACAGACAGAATATGCCAAAGATAAAGTTACAATTAGACTGTTGTCAGTCATGACTGTTGTAGCCGTTGAAAATCAAACTTGATGATCTCAGCTGTAAAATCCGGGTTAACTTTAAAGCAATTTATGTTTTTTTGGTAATAACAGCATTCAGGTTTTTGTCTGTCCCAAAGACGCTATAAACAGTACTATTTATAACCTCTTTGAGCTCTCCTGTAGAACTATAAAAAACGCATAAGCACAAAAATGTACTTTTTTAGAGTACAAGGCCTCTCGTGATATAGAAGTTACGAAACTTTGGCGGCCATTTTCTCGTACATTTTGCCTCTGAATGCAGGCGACCCCC
>NW_004797384.1:1196628-1201665 GCF_000002075.1 Aplysia californica | reverse complement strand
TCTCTCTCTCTCTCTCTCTCTCTCTCTGACCTTTCTTTTGCAGTAGACACTACTGAATTGTCCGCCACGGACCTTTTCTTGGAGGTTCTTATATGGAACAAAATATTCCACCATGATAAACAATCGTTATCAGAAAATAGATCTAGCTCACGTAGAATGTGGCCGAGTTTCCAATATAAAAAAACTTACATATTGTAAGCTCTGATCTGTAATGAAGAAATATAAATGTATTATGTTTTAAATTAAAAGAGGAAAAAAACAAAGACTGTAATAATACAAGAATGCCCATCAAAAACGACATGGTTGTACGTGTTACTTTTCGACCTTTGGTGGATATTTGTTTTGGGTTTTTTCTTCTCTTTTTCTTCCTTTTTTAGATCTTTGTCAACGTCAAAGTATCAGTATTCCCACACATAATGTAAGTTGTTTTTTTTATCGAACGTGTTTGCCGTGAACATGAACATCAGATTTTCTTCAGCCTCATTGTCAGGTTTCATGTGTAAAACAGGTCAAGACAGATCAGTATCTTCAGTTCACACCTCTAGGCAAACGAAACCAAAAAAAAAGAGAAAAAAAACCCTGTTTCTCTTCATCATGTTTTCCGAGTCGCCATGACGTCTTCTGCTGGTCGAGTGTGTCTGCTGAGTCTTTTCGTCTCTGCCTGTCTAGTGAGGCTGAGTTTGGGTAGTGGAAAGAAATCATCATCATCATCATCATCATCATCATCATCCTCATCATCATCATCATCATCATCATCATCCTCATTGTATAAAGCAGATATTAAAACGGTTAAGACCTGGTAGTATTTCCAAAAATGTAATCACAAGTTCAACGTTTCGCCCTCAATGGGCTTCCTCAGGAACATTCAGAATCTAAATGACTACACCATAGCTACTAGCTGTAGAAAACGAAGTCCGTTCATATATGTCCCAACGCTAAGAGGTGCGGTGGCGGTGAACACAAATCGGAAAGGACAGACAAAGGGAAACACGGAGGCAAGAAGTGGTAGAGAGAGAGAGAGAGAGAGAGAGAGAGAGAGAGAGAGAGAGAGAGAGGGGGGGGAGAGAGTAGTAGTAGTAGTAGTAGTAGATAGGTTAACATTGATCATTGTCGTGAAAAAAAAAAAAATTAATTTTAATGGAACATTCTGCTAAGCCCATTTGACAGTCAGTTTTTCAAGCTATCGAGATGTATTAAAGACTTTGGCATGGTATTTCGGTCGAAAAATAGGCTATGTGATAAGTCAAAGACGGCTTTAAACTCGGCAAGAGCTAACAAAATAGTGTATACTTCTACTGTTATTGCAAGCAACACTACGTCATGATGAGTTGTACTATGGGCATAATATGAAATATTTTCATTCTAATAATATCATTTCAAATTTGTGAGAGTAAGGCTGTAGGCTTGCAGAAAAATTGATGTACAGCTATTTTTAATTAGGAATTTTTTTTCGGGGGGGGGGGGTCAAATTAGCCTTTGTTTTTTCCCTTCGTTAATTAAATTGTAGTCTATATTTTGTTCGTTTGGATGCGCCCTTATGCACGATGTCCACACAACCTCTAGTTATGTGGCTAGTTCTCATATTCATTTTCAGTAAATAAAAAGGTGTTTTATTAGCTGCACCCCAAATCCTTACTCAGCTTATCACAACTTTCGTAAACATCAATGGGAGTTTTAAGACTTTAAAAAGACAGAATATATAACACAATATTGAATTATCAGGCAAAACAGTTAAAAAAAAAAAAAAACCCGGTTTGTTACATACATTGTATAACAATAGATCGCTACCTCAGAATTACGAAGTTCTATCTGACACTTTTGGCTGTGTTGAGGTACTAAGACCACGAGGTCAAAAGGCAAATAAATATTCTATCTACGCTCGGAAGATGATAAGATTATTCAAAGTCGTTATCAAGATATTTAAAGAATTGGATTCGAAAACGCTTGACATGTGACACTCGAAAGTTTTAACGTCAAAATTCTGAAAACTAGATACTGAGACGATCGAACTTTGTACTTCTAGAATAGCGACATCTTGATAACTTAACGTGTCATTCTGTCAACGAAAACGGGGCAGCTGTCTACACAGTACAGCTAAAATCGTCCGAGACCGATGCCTATTGCAAAGTAGAGAAAGTAATACCTGTCTTAGGTGAAAATCCTGGTCAGTTTTATTTTGATGTTCTAAAATGTGTAAAGGGGGGGGGGGGGTGAGAAGTGGTTGTATGTACAGGTGACAATTTTCATTGACATTTAGCGCAGGTTGTAATGTATTCACGTTACTACATGCTCTTGAAAATGTTTCGAGTTATCGTAAAGCAGATATTAAAACGGTTAAACCTGTGAATGTCGGTATTTTTGTGAATGCGATAGGCATTCTTTGCAAGTCTTGAGCGGAAACTAAAGAGCATGATGATTTGTGCTTACGCGTCTCGGGCATGTCCATCTATTTGGAAGGAAAAACGAATTTATTATACTGCAAGTCCCCTTAAAAGGAATAGTGATGCGCTCGTATATCAACCACTTTTAGCTCGCCGCAATTAATCCTGGTCGAATATTCGAGTATTCTTGTAGGAACAATATCGATTTTTGAAGGGGGTGCGGTCTATGCATTTATCTTCATTTGATCAAAGCTTAAGACGTGCTAGTGTGAAGACATAGAAGTAGTCCGCCGGGTGCTTAAAGGTTACCTTAGAATATTTCTGTAGAATGGTTCAAGGACGCTTTGAATGCTACTGGCCTCCATTTGTTGCACCCTCAAGTGAGTTATTTCTGTTCTATTGTTACACGTTCAGCTCGAGAGCCTGAGCTGAGATGGGACTATTAGTGTGAGATGAGTTTTTATTTTGGTAAAGGCATCAAACACTGTGCAGAATTTTCCCGCGGTTGTCGTTGGCAAATGGTCGTGAGTAGTCTACCGTAAAGACGAAACATTGTCAGAAGTCCCTCCACCTCTCTCCCCATGCTGAATATACAATTTCTTGTCTTGCGTTGTCATAATATTACAGAAAGTTACGCTTTGCACAACACAGCAACGTTAGGCCACCACAAGGGCTAAAGTCAAGATTCAAAATGTCCTTCTATAAGAAATATCCCTATCACACTAGTAAGCTAGTTACACACACCCTTGCACCACCGTTGATTCTAAAACTATTTGACGATGTCACGCATTTTGAGAATGTCAAGGGAGTCGAGATCTAAAGGGAGAGAAGTAAAATGGAGTAATCAACTTTTTCTACATCCCAGACAACAATCTGTCATTCCTACTGCCTTGAGATCGTCTGTCAAGACTCAAAAGGATATTTTACTTCCAAAGTTATGCTCAGAAATATTTTTTCACCTTTTTTTTTGGGGGGGGGGGAGCATGCATGTGCTTTGTAAGCATAACAATACATATAACATAGTCTACAAATGTACAAACAAAATCATCTGTCATGATCTTGTAGGCTTATAAACGTATAAAAGTAACTAATTGAATATTCATCGTAACTGGAAGATCTCTGTTTTGTCGGTTTTGTCGGTTTCTGTACATATAGTGCATTTCTTTTTCTTCGACTGTTTTGTGGGACCGTGTCTCAACATTGCCCAAGGGTCAATAGGGTTTGGTTAGGAAGTTTTGTTCTGTGGCTTGGTACTACGTCCTTGAACTAGGCATTCGACGAGACACATTGAAGATTCATGCAGACGACAGATATCGCGCCCACACACACAGGGGTCTCGCCCCGGGCTTCCAGAACCCCGCGACAATCGCTGCGTGTGTGTGTGCTTGAGATTTCACGATGCCAGGCGGGGGTTGAGAAATTTAGGCTGCTTCAAATATTTCTTCATCTGCCCTGGACAGAGTGGATGTGGTGGTGGGGATTTTAAACTTTCTCATCTCTGTAGAATGCGTTATTGACTTCAGAATCGTTGTCAACGTCAGATTTACCATGAATGTGATACCAAACAACGTGCAGATATGTTGTTATAATGTAAGTTCTGCGAGGAAAAGAAACAACGTTATTATTGTACATCCCATACCGAGAGTGAATCTTAACCCAGACAAGTTTACTACCCTAGAATCACAATGTCTATCTGGTCAGCACCCTAGTTTTGAGACATTTGAAGTTTAAAATGTATCATAACATGTCAAGCTTTTTCGAATGCAATCCTTTGAAACTCTTGATAAGGATTGTGAAATACTCATACGATTTTGATGTAGCAGAGAAAACATTGCGTGCCGAGGCTAAAGAAGGTGCGCATTGCGGGGCTGGTGTCTGTTTGCTCATGCCTGTGCGAAACGCTTTTATAGATACGCACCGAAAGTTTCTCCTCGTGGTCCAAGGAAAAGACATTGCAGCATGCGACTCGACGTGACACACTAAAGATTCATGCAGACGACGCCCACCTTTTTTGGAGGTTCTTATATCTTGTTTGGTTGTGGGTTTTTTGCCCTTTTCTTCCTCTCGCCTTATTGCCTCTGTGCTTTCTCTGTAAACTACTCACTCATCTTCATTCCGTTCTGTTGCCTGTTTGGTACCCGACAAAAATGTCATACTGGTCTTTTTTTTTTTGCCCCGGAAAAGTCGATCCTCACAGCATGTGTACATCCCACGCATTGTTCAGTCTATTTTGCAATACCTATCGAATTTTCTTTTCTTTTCTTTTCTTTTTCTTGTTGGCTCAACGCCATTCTTTTTCACCGGAAAACACATGTCTGTGTGGATTCTATAGAAGAACGTTAACCAGAGGCACGCAAAACGTATATTTGCAGTTTCCAAGGACACTCAAGCTTTGGAAATCAACACACTTTGGAGGCATTTTCTCGCCTATATCACATTTTACAAAAGATGAAACTCACCTCATTAATAGCAAACATCTCGACATTTATTTATTTTTTTTTTAAAAAAAGAGTGTTTTACGACTCTCGCAACTGCATAAAGTCATATGAGCGCCCAGCACACATTAAACATTTTCAGTTGGTAGGAAATTTTGAATTTTGCCAGTTGGCGGTCGAAGCCTACTCTTATCGATTTTAGACCACCAGGGGATCTTTAA
>NW_004797384.1:1193660-1196528 GCF_000002075.1 Aplysia californica | reverse complement strand
TGTTGTTTTTGTTTTCTTTTTAGTTGTTGGTTGTTGTTTGTTTTTTGTTGTTTTTTGGGGGGTGGGGTTGTTTTGGTCTCATAAGTCCATTTCAAAGCACTCCTGCATATATTTTTACAAAACATCATTGATAAAAAGCACCAAAAATTATAAGTTTGCAGTGTCCAAGTACACTACAGCTTTGCACATCACCAAACCTTCATGGTGGTTATTATAATTTTCTCTCTAATTTTACCTCTGGCACCTGGCGACCCCCACCTCCTGCAATCACAAATATCTCGAAGGAACTTCTATTTAAGATACATGGGTACATTTTTTTCATTAAAAGCAAGGACAATTTACAGGTTTTATCATGATACTGTTCAATATTCCAAAAAAAACTGACGAGCACCTGATTCCACCCCGTCGAGACAGATGGTCACTATTCACAGCGCCATTCCCTTTGGGTGCGTGGGCACGCTAAGAGATCAAGGGGGAAACCGCGTGGAACCTGGAGAGGAATCACAGAAATCGATGTACAGAAAAGTGGGAAGACCTGGAATAACATCAAGAGGCTAGCCCAGGATAGAGAAAGGTGGAAGGTATTTGTCCGTGGCCTATACCCTGGTGCAGGGTGAGAAGGGCAATGATGATGATGATTTGTGGGCACGCACGTAGTGCAATCTGTTGACGTCAAGTCGCCATTCATAGCTCTTTGAATTTCATTAAAGGATAGGGAGCTTCCTGCGTAAGCCTAGTGATGATTTCTTGCGTAAACATTGGTTGGTCTCCCAGAGTCGTTCGCCCTTGAACTTCCTATGCTGTGCACAATGATTATTGAATTGCAGTGAATACTTCTTTCAGGCATGTCATTCTATAAACTTGTTGGCTCCGCTTAATACTCTGCTTAATAACCTCCTAATAAAAATTATAATGTAGCTTTATATTTATTGCTTTTGAAAAAAAGTATGCTCACATTTTAGGACACATTTAAAAAACACCAGTTTACACGTAAAAATGACACGGCATTTGAATAGCCTTGTCATTCAAATATCTGTGAATAGTGTAAAATAATCGCAAATGTTGAATAGTTAAGTCGAATAGACACCAATTTACTAGACAAAAAATTGGGAGGTTTAGTCATAGAAGAACGATTGAGAAAATACTGCAATAAAAATGTCACCCAAAAGTGAGGTATCCATCTTAAAACCGAAGAATATGTAAATAAACTATTACTGTTTGTGCATAATGAATGGAAATGATTTTATTTGGCTGGTGTAGTCGTTGTTGTCTAATCAATGTTATTTTCTCTTTCTGCAAATTGGGCTCAGAGATATTTTACCCTAGCAGGTTGGAGATTTCACCACATAAAGACGCTCATTCTTGTCTCGCTATTCTCACCCTCTCCCTTGTTTTACCGGAAATGACCCATGAGGGATCAGGGCTGAGGTTTCCGGGGCTAATGCTCGTCAGGATCGTGTTAGTGTCCGAATAGACATACATCTAGATCTGGTCACAGTCAGGGTTGTCAAATCGGAACCAATTCCCAGTAATGTGGGTCTTTTGGATCGCGTCTGGCCCGGAGAATTTCATTTGGCTCTCGAGCTCTTTTTTGGCTCCAAACTCCAAATGTTGAAGAAGGGGACAGAAGAGGCAAGAAAGGAACAAGAAAGAATAGAAGGGAAAAAATCAAAGCGAAGAAAAGAGCTTGGATTGTTTAAAACTATTAAACTAGTTAACACGACTTAACGCCCTTGTCCATTTGGTCTTAATAATTTACAACCCTTCAACCGTCGTGCAAGAGCATTCTCTCGTGCTCGTGTCTTGCTACGTTCATACACGCTCTCTGTTCCTTGAACCATGTATTGTGTGCAGTGCAGACAGAGAGTGAGAGGCCAGTCATCGTTAAGTGTGTAGACAACGAATGGTCCGGCCGGCGGCCGGTCCCACATCCCGCTCAGTGTCGGTAGTGAGCCTTTTTTTTTACTAGAAAGGCGAAAAATGTTTTTACATTATTATTATTCGTTCCGAATCACATGCGGTAAGCCATCAAGGGCCTGGGTGATTTTATCGGCCTGTGAGAGGTCAGGGGGGAGTCTTCGCCTCATGCCCACACCGGGGTGGGAACTTTTCTCACCACGGGGTTGGGGGTGAGAATAGCGAGACGTGGGTTATTCTCACCCGGGGTGAGAATTAAGGTGGCCATCCAGAAAAATGCTGTTTTGAGAAAAACGAAAGTAAAGTTTTTGGATCTATCTCTGCATATTTATTTGTTTTCAAATGATTTCTTCTGTTGTTTTGCATATGAGTCAGTTATGACTTTGTCTGTCGTATACGTATAATTACTGACAAATGTGTGTTCGATTAAGAAGAAATTAGACAAAAAAGCTGGGTTCGCTCAATTGTGCAGGTAAGCAGAAAATGCTTTTCTGGATCGTTAACAACAGCAGAAATGCTTTTGAAGCAAATCTGGGGGTGAAATGGGCCACCCCATCCAAAAAGGCATACCTTTCTATATTGACTATTCCTGCATTGAAATATATTAATATTCGAATGGTCTATCCCCTGTGCAATGGGCTAACTACCAAGCTTGTCAACTCTGTATCATTGGGTTCAGTGGTCTAGCCTAGCCATGTGGGCATTACATTTGAAGCATTTTGTACCAAACAGATTGGTACTATGTACTATGTGGAACAGTACTCAAGCGAAAATTGATAGGGTGCAGAAAAAATAATTGATGAAAAAACATACCTGGTACGAGAATATCGCAGTCTTTGGGTTCATTTTCACTGCGGCATGCAATAAACTCTTAACTTGAGGTGTCGGCCATTTTTGGGCTTAGCCAATTTAAAAACTTTCAAAAATCTACAGTTTCTTTAAAAGACAAGA
>NW_004797384.1:1183660-1188660 GCF_000002075.1 Aplysia californica | reverse complement strand
CTTGTCCTTTAAGGGCATTTACATGAAGGGCTAGTTTTGCCCTATTTAGGAGATTCGCTTAGAAAAAAATATGAATAGAGGGGGGGAGAGAGAGAGAGAGAGAGGGGGGGGGGCGGGGAGGACAGAGAGATATTGTGTAGATTCTCAGAAAGAGTCAGAGACTAAGACAGAGACAGACAGACAGAGAGAAAGAGGGGGGGGAGATAAGGAGAGACCGGAGAGACAGAGAGACAGGGAGATAAAGAGAGAGAAACAAAGAGAAAAGGACAAAGACACGGAGATACAGAGAGAAAGCGCGATAGACAGAAAAAGAGAACGACGGCAAGATACGGAAACAATGTCTGCTACAGACCAAAAAGAGCACGGTGCAGTTGGAGAGCTGTGAAGTTGTGGGGTTCAGAAATCTTCAGATCTGAAACAGACATCGGCATTCATTTCTCCTCTCGGATGCTCTCAAAAATCGTACATCATCTCGTTGTTTCCTTTTCCGTTACATCTGTTCAGTTTTTCTAAATAAGTTTCCCGTCAGACAAGAAAAATCTATTTGTTTACTGTAAAATTTTTATTTCATAATCAGTCAACTTAACAGATTAAAAGACAAATCTTTGACAAGTTGACGAGACAAGCAATAGAATGAAATATGGGGTGAGATTTTTAAAATCGTAAGATAAACTACAGCTTGGTTACTTTTTACAATTGTCTTACCGTTAGAATAAAACAGAAAAACAAAGAAAGGAATCTTGGGTGTATCGTCAAGACAACAAATGTATTACAACTTTGGATTGCGAAAAAAATACTTTAAATATTTCTTTACATATTCGACTGTAAAGATCCATGAGTACTCAGCCCAATAAGCACATTTATTAGCTACATTTTTGACGAGTGAAACTTGCTCAAATGACTGTTTATAATATTCTACTGCTTCACGGTTACGAAAAAAATTGTTAAAAATAGTTAAAACAACAAGGACATTCGTGTCGATACGCCTGTTTTGTTCGCCTTTAGGCTACAGCATTTTCACACTTGACTCCCGTGTAGCCGGGGGCACAGACACAGAAAGGGGCGTCGGCTGGGGCCATACAACCTCCGCCGTTCAAACAGTCGAAACCTTCACAGGGGTTCCAGGAGAATGAGGCTGTGGAGGGAGAGGAGGAAGACTAGAGAGTGATTGAGGAGGAGGGGAGTAGTGGAGGGTGGGAGAAAGAGAGAGCGTGGGGGAGAGAGGGGGAGGGAGCGAAAAAGACTGAAAGGAAGATTGTGTGAGTGGGGGAGTGAGAGAGAAATAGAGAGGGAGAGAGAGGAGGGGAGAGAGGAGGGGGAAGAGCGATCGAGAAGAAGAGGGGAGGAGTGAGTGAGATTGAGAGAAAGAGAAGGAGCAAGAAAGAGAAAGAGACCGATTTAATGTGGGGGAGAGAGGAAGAGAAAACGGAGGGTGGGGATCAAATAAGAATGAGAGAGAGAGATTGTGACAGAGAGAGAGAGAGAGAGAGAGAGAGAGAGAGAGAGAGAGAGAGAGAGAGAGAGAGAGAGAGACGAAAAGAGAAGGAGAAGAAAATAAAATATGGGAGATAGAGAGAGCAAGAGGAGAGTGAGGGGGAGAAAGAGAAGTGTGTTTGTCTCCTTTTTAGGGAAGGATAGAGAGTGGCAGGCAAAGGTGAGTTCTTTTTCTCACACAGGTCGTTCTTAATCCAAGAGAAGGCTTTACATTAACGATATATTTCTACTTAATAATTTCTCAAGATTTTTTTAGAAGGCTGAGGGATAGATGGGAGCGGAGGGTGTTCAAAGCTTTTAATTGTCGCTCTGTAGAGCTTTTTTTTTCGACGTGTATGTTTAAAAGCAGAGAAATATTACTCTTTATGTGCTCAATAGATATTAAAGCTTATATGAATGTGTTACACTGCTATTAAAAATAAACAGTAAAATCACCCCAGTTTTACCAAAAATGAGTCTTAAGAAAACGACAGGATGATGATGATGATGATGATGAGGAGGAGGAGGAAGAGGATGAGGAGGAGGAGGAGGAGGAGGAGGATTTCTTCTTACCAGCCAAATTTACAAAACATGCAAAGACGAAGACGGCCAGAAGACAGACCCTCATAGCAGGTGACATTTTGGTTTCCCTGAGACGGTCGGAAAATAAAACAGTAGTCGTCGGACTGTCAACGTGTGAAGTGAAGATTTGGACAGGGCCATGGACAATTTTATACTCTTGACCTTCGTGTGGGAATGCTGAGACTCGTTTTGCTTATCGCCGTGTGGTGGGTGTCGTCAGAACAATGAAGGAAAGAAAAGCAGCAACAACAACAAAAAACCAGCATGTCGAGGAATTTTAGTAGGCGTATCTCCAGCGTTATCTTTGGGGGGGGGTTTTTTTGTGTGTTTTTTTTAAAGATGCTTTTGTTTTAGTAGGGTTTTACGGCACTCGCAACTACATAAGGTCATATGGTCGACAAGGGGTGGATGTCAACAGAGAAGTCCAAGACTGGGAACCAGGTTTACTCTGCTCACCTCTCTAGCTTCAAAAGCACAGTCTGCTTCGGTTCACAAGAGAGTGGCAAATAAACAAAAGTTGTAGAGGAAAAATTATGATAGTAAGGTTGTGGTACGAAAAGAAAAGGCAGCAGTTCCCCCTATTTTTTCCCATCATAGTATGAGCATGACATTGATAAATCAGCCCATTTGCAATTCAACTGGGCATAGGAACATGTTAATATCCCCCCTTTGGGAATGGTCAACAGACACCTTCAGTCAGCAGCATTGCCTTGGGGGGGGGGGGGGTAAAAAAAAGATTAAAAGAGCAAAACGTTTACGAAATTGGCCGAAGTTTAGGTGTGGCATAATTGTAGTTCGTGTTTGTTTGAGCGCCATCACCAATGGACCAATTATTATCGTTTACCTTGGAGTTTTGTGTGGGTGTTTCTTTGTTGTTAATGCACATCCAAAAGTAGTTCATGGCGAAATTTAGAGATGTGGACCTTCAGGCCTTGAAAAATAGAAAGGTAGTCCAGATTAGAAAAAAATATTATATATATAAATACGTCAAGAATTGTGTCTAGTTCAGAATTAAAGCTTGCCTGTACGCAAATTAATTTTTGTTCGAGGTTGTGGCAGTTGTTGTTTTGGTTTTTTTAATTGATTCGTTTCTTTGTTTGTTTGTTTGTTTGTAGTTTAAACCATTACATCAGGGCACGCTTTGAGTAGGCGTAGCATGTATTTTTTATTGTCTGTTTCTTGACAGAAGATAAGCCATCTTGTCGGCGCTGTTTGGGCTATTAATAGCGTGGTCAAAAAGCGGGTCATGAAAAACTGGACGACATGAAGAAGAGTACAGTGACAAATAACGTGTTTGGGCTTTGACTTGCAGGTAAAGTCATGTTTGCATGATCAGGTCATTTCTGGGACGACGAGGAACAGAATAAAGTGATAACGAGAGAAAAGACGAAGACGACGACGACGACAACCATTACTGCTACTATTGCTACTACTTCTACTACTACTGCTACTATTGCTACTACTTCTACTACTACTACTACTACTACTACTACTACTACTACTACTACTACTACTACTACGACTCCTACTACTACTACTACTACTAAGACTACTACTACTACTACCACTACTACTACTACTACTACTACTACTACTACTACTGCTACTACTACTACTACAACTACTACTACTACTACTAGCTCACCGTCGGTGCATGACAGCGATAAAGTATTGCTATATCTAAAACCTGGAAACAGCATGCGATGAATAAACTAAATTCTCAGAAAAGGAAACTAGGAATGAGATACTGTAATAACAGTTTGAGACTTCGGCATAGAAGTATTAGAAGATAAATAGTATCTAGTATCTTATAAATAATAAACTTGGGCCGTTTGGGATGAAGTGTAGAAAATAATCGCGGTGCAAAGAAAACAAAATCATGGATTTCTAATATTAGTTTTGAAAATGGCCCAAGAAGGCTACATTATTATAAATAATATTGTCCTGGATATTGAATAAGATATTATAATGTAGTTTTGAGACCAGTACAGTAACAATTGTGAAACTACAAAATAATTAAAATCAATGCGAGGAGCAGAATATAATAGTGACCATCCATAATATGTCAGCTATATGCAAGGTACAGATAATGCTACCATACCCCCAATCCAAATTCCAAAAAGGTTTTTTTTAAACAAAGAAATGAAAGAACGTTTCCTCACTGGGCAAGTAATAAGTTCCAAGCTGTAGTCTGCTTATATGGATTACTAAATTTGAAGGACTATGGAAAGAGGGGGAATGTTTGAATCAATAAATTCAAATGATATAAGAGCGAAAAAAAGATGCTCAAATACAAAATGCATAGGATGATTGAAGGCGACGTCTTAATTGACTAGAAGGATGTTTAAATAGATAGTGAGAATGCACAGAGGGATATTTTGTTTATAAATGAGAGGAGAAAATTCTGTTATCCTAATAGAAAGAAATCGATCAGCACTTTTGAAAGCATAAGTACGAGCTGCCCCTAAGAAAGAACAGCAACGAATATCGATTTGTCCTGACAATATTCCAGTTGAAATAATTATCAAATTAGAAAAATTGGTACTGAAAAAAGACAAAGTTGTTAAATTATATTTGTGACATAGTAGATTTCCAAAAGATAAAAATAAATCAGTCTTTATAGCTCTGTGTAAATCACTGTCTTGTCAGAATATTTTACATAAATTTTCCTTCGAGCACCAATGGTAGAAAAGGGAACAACGTAATTAAGACTAGAAAAATCTCAAATACTGTTTGATTTTCTTCCTGAAAAAGATACTGGAGATGTTATATTCACCCAAACAATGTTGATGAAACGGTGTGTTGAATCACAGAAATATTTATGTTCTTGCTTCATTGATGACTGAAAGGTTTTTGACAGGGCTATGAACGACGAACTGTTTGGAATTCTGAGTCAATTTGACAGAGATGAAAAGGATTAAAGAATTATTTGGGAATATGAACTG
>NW_004797384.1:1177901-1183466 GCF_000002075.1 Aplysia californica | reverse complement strand
CCCCCCCCACCTAAATCTGATATATTGATGGCACAGATTTATTTCACATTCAGAAAAGGACTTAAAAGGTTATTTTCAGGTGTAAAATCTTTTTAAAAGCAGCAAATCCTGACTGTAACCGCTTGAGTAAAATGAAAAGACCGAACAAGCTCAATTGTTCAAATATTTTTAAAATATTGTTATTGAATTTACATCGGAAATATAGATAAGGTTCGCAAAAGCTAAAGTCATTGTCCGTAAAATGTCTACAATTCTGAAGAAGAGAGATATCTCACTGACAAGCAATATAAACAATATAAAAGTTTTTAAAAGAGTATGGGCGGCCAACGCTTCCCTATAGCTGAGAATGCCTGATAATAACCATAATATGTGTGACATTGTGGTGAAATCTAGCGCTCATCAAAATAAGGAAATTGAAGACACCGACATTTGTGTTTGGGAAAATTTTGTGGATTTTTTTAAAACAATGCTTCTACTCAAAAAAGATGAGTGGGTTGTTTTTGTTTTTTATTCTTGTTCTTTTTTAGTTGTTGTTCTTTTGTTTGGGGGGGTTGGGGGTGAGTTGTCATCAAAAGTAAAGCAAATGATGAAGCCGTAGCATTGGACCAATAACTTTATGTGCCCAAAAATTGACAAACGCCCTATTCCACCACGCCGTGAGACAAACACAGTAACAATAAACGTGTGCCAACAGACATGTGGGTTTTTTTAGTTACTTGGGATAACGTTGAGAAGCTCATTGAAGGCAACAAAAGAAGTCACGTGAGGTAAGTGTTAAAAAACACCGAGTGGGCAACTTACTAATAAACCAGTAGAAATTCGTAAGCAGTTCATGGGAATCAGACAAACAAACTTTGAGAGCTCTATACCTTGGTTATGTCCGATCTTCCCTGGAATACAGCTATAGCCTACTAACTATGTGCAGTACAACTACTTGCAACACCTTTGACAAGGTCCAAAACAATGCCCTTCGTTTTATAAACGGTGGCATGAGATCCACACCTACTCCTGCGTGTGAAATCCTTTCAAATGTTGAACCCCTGGGAATCTGCAGAGATAAAGCAGCTTTGGAGCTACATGAAAGAACTAAAAGAATGTGCCCCAACCACCCTAACAGGAAATTAGTAGAAACTTGGAAACCAAAGAAACGAATTCAACAAAGTCAATCATGCATCACATCACAGAACTAATGGAGAGTCAACATCTACCGCAAAACAGAAAAGAAACCGAAAGAGTCAACCAAAACATCCCTCCTCACCTTTCTTTAAAAAAGCCAATCATTACAACATCTCTCAGAGACAAGAGCACAAAATCTTCAGACCCAGTGACGCTGATGCTTGCATCACATCAAACAATCGACAGCTATTCAGATGACTGGGTACACGTCTATATGGACGGCTCAGCATTCAAAGGCACAACCAAAGCCGGATATGGAATACTAATACAGTACCCCGATGGAAGTTCCATTGAGATCTCCGCAGCCTGTGGAGAGAAATGCCGCAACTACAATGCAGAAATGATGGCAATTGAAACAGCACTGTACCATCTCCGCACAGTTTTTGACACTCATCCTGGAAAAGCACAGAGTGCTGTGATTTTCACTGACTCACTATCAGTCTTACAAGCCATAGAAAATGACCATCATCTAAACCAAGATTTGACTCATATACTCTTTGGATCCCATCATCTGATAACATTCTGTGGCATCAACCTAGTAATGCAGTGGGTGCCCGGACACTCAAACATTCCTGGAAATGACAGAGCAGACACACTTGCCAAACGGGGATCTAGACAGGAAAAAACCAACATTCCAACTTCATACAACACTGCAAAACAAATCATTAAAAGCAACAGCAAACAAGATTGGATGAACAGATGGGCCCTGGGAAAGACAGGCAGAGCAGTTTTCAAACAAATGACCACAACAAAAAGGAATGATAATATCAACCATATACAGAGAAAGAAACAGACCTCGATCTTCTGCCTACGAACAGAACATAATATATACAGCTCACTTTCCACCTGAACGAAATAAACCCGGAACTTCTCCCAATGTGTCCCTTGTGTGACTATGCCTGAGACTGTGGATCATCACCTGTTCCACTGCACAGCCCTAAATGACATCAGAGCCACACTTCTCCCTCTGAGACCTAACATTGACAACACACTCTATGGAACATTACAGCAACTGCAGCAAACCTGCACTTATCACTACATGACGTTGGACAGAAGGGCGAGAGCCCAGCTGTTGCTGGATCGATAACAACAACAACAACAACAACAACAATAAATCGGTAATTGCAGTGTTAGGACACTTGATTTAAAATACGGGCTTTAAACATCTTCCCGCCACTGAATTTTAAAAAGGAAGTAGTTGTAGTAGTAGTAGTAGTAGTAGTAGTAGTAGTAGTAGTAGTAGTAGTAGTAGTAGTAGTAGTAGTAGTAGTAGTAGTAGTAGTAGTAGTAGTAGTAGTAGTAGTAGTAGTAGTAGTAGTAGTAGTAGTAGTAGTAGTAGTAGAAGTAGTAGTAGTAGTAGTAGTAGTAGTAGAAGTAGTAGTAGTAGCAGCCCCGATTCCCCCCCCCCCCCAAACGTTCCCAGAGATCGATTTTTAAAAAGATCTTTCTCAAGGGTTTCAAACAAGCTTATTTGATGGTGGGTAGATCAAGTCTAAAATAGAAGGGGGGGGGGTTCTTTTTTTGAGGAGACGTGCCCTCTTAGCACCACTGTCCGTGCAGAGATAAACTTAAAGATAAGAAATCCACCAACACTAACAGCTTACACTGTGTCTTCTCACGTGCTGAGATAAGTTTACGTTGTTTGGGCAGGTCTTTCCTTTTTTGTTTGTTTTTAGCCTTGTTTTGTTTGGTTTGGTTGGGTTTTTAACAAATCTTTTTCCTTCACTAACCTGGGCTGTTTTCAATCTAGGACGTCAGAAAAAGGGTTTAACCACTTAACTGCCAAACCCGAGAATTGAGTTATGGAGCAGGTCTAAGAATAAAAGCCCATTCCTGAGTTTCACAAATCCCGGTTTATTAGACACACGAATTCATTGAAGGCTACTTTTTTTTATTAGAAGTGGTTTAGTCACGTCGTTGTCCCCTTTCAGCCGCCAACGCTGTCGACCCAACAATGTTAACGGGAGTGAGCTGATCTCGTTGAGACCTTTGTGCTTACCAAAAAACTGCCCACCCCTTCACACTCTCATAATCAATGTTTTAAAATTTTTCTCTCTGCCACTCGAACTAGGTGGATTAGATGGAGAAAAACTAATTGCCTACTTCCGGAGATTAAAAAAAGAACATCAAGACATTCAGAAGCAAGACCAGTAAGTGAAAAAATAACAAGAGCATTACATAATATTGGGAAGATTGTCTTTTATCAACAAGCAGTTGCCATTATGATTATATTGCAAAGTAAAATCTACTGGAATTAAGGTAATGGGGTTTGGCATGTCGTATGCAAATATACAAAACCCATAAATGTAACAGTTGAGCTCAATTTTAATGTTAAAATATATATGTAATTAAAATAGCGCCCCTGCCACCGCATACGTCATATTGCCCATACCTGAGGCACAGCATTGGCAATACTAACTCCTAACCCTCTAACACCCTAATCCCCCGCGTCAGGGTTCCTGACTCGTTCTGCAGCCTTTCTTCTGTTACTTCTCGGCTCTTTCTCACTGCTGTCTTTCATCCACACCCCTGTTCTTAAGGAAGGTAAGATCTAAAACCTAGCTTTCTCTGATAAGGGCGAAAAATCTCGGAGGTCCCGTGTGCAAGTTGCGCACGTTACTAAAATTGATAAGAGTAAAGCTTTGCTTCGGCCGCCACCCTGGCACAAATTTCCTACCAACTGAAAAAATGTTTAATGTGTCCCGCTCGCTCACATGACCCTATGCAGTTGCGAGTGCCGCAAAACATTAACAAAGAAAAATAAAATAAAATAAAATAATATGAACAGACTGGGCGGTTTAACAATAGATTTACGGTCTTCACAAATTTCTCGAACTCGGTGGCGTCTCTTGCTTTGTTGAGTATGCGTGTGTGTGTGTGTGTGTGTGTGCGTGTGTGTGTGTGTATGTGTGTGTGTGTGAGAGAGAGAGAGAGAGAGAAAGAGAGAGAGAGAGAGAGAGAGAGAGAGAGAGAGAGAGAGAGAGAGAGCTGAAAAAAACCTCTCCAAACAAATTCAAGGATGGATAAACCCTTTTTTTTTAACGCCTTCGTTTTTTCAAGGTCTTAGTTTTGCCCTCTCGAAAGTTTCACCCTCGCACCACTTTCTTTTCAGACGTCTATTACCGCAAAGAAACGCAAACAGAGATTTCAAGGTAAACAACACTTAGAAATTAGTGTATTAGTTAAAATGAGGTAGGTTTTTACCCCTGTTTTCACTGTTTTGTTTGTTTGTTGTTGGGTTTTTTTTCTTGTTTTTTTCTTGTTTTTTCTTGTTTTTTTAGTTTGTTTTTTTTTTTGGGGGGGGGAGGAGAGGATTGTGGCATTGAGATAATAATATGACAAAGTAGAACTCTTCATCCATATCTCGCGCGCCACCGGTTTTTACGCCCACATCTTATTCTCCATGTAGTCTTCTCTTCCCAACGCCTCAACCACAAACAAAAAACGAAAGATAGCAAAAATAATTTTAATCATAGCCCTATCAGGACGCCTACTAGCATTCTATGACAAGCTGTAATTGTATTTGCTGTTTTGGTGTGGGTGATATTTTTTTCTTTCATTATTATCACGTCACCGCACGGTGATAGGCAAAACGAGTCTCAGCATTCCCAAAGGTAGGTCAAGCAAGGGTATAAAACTGTCCATGGTCCTGTCCATGTCTTCACTTCACACGCTGACAGTTCCACGACATCGTTTCATACTTCGAGACAGTCTCTAAGAAACCAACATGTCACCTGCTCTGAGAGTTTGTCTTCTGGCCGTCTTCGCCTTTGCATGTCTTGTAAATTTGGCAGGTAAGAAGAAGTCATCATCATCATCATCATCATCATCATCATCTTCATCATCATGATCATGTTTTAAAGTAGAAAAAAAAGTATACTTGAGACTTGAATAGGGTTGGTGTTGCTTAATCAGATGGTCGTATAGGCCTGGATGTTCAACGTTTGGCCAATAAGGCTTCATCAGGAACATAGTATTTGAGATTTTTTTTAATTGAGTGATGACGCCAAAGCAACAAAGCGTCGATTTAGGTGCGATTTGGACAATATCGGAAAGAGCCGAAGCTCTGAAAAAGAAACGCTAAGTCGATATTGCCATAGTCCTGGCTGAGCGTATAGATACGTTTAAATTGATCACACATAATGTTTAAAGCTCACACCGAACTGGCACAAATTAAATTTCGAAAGGGGGGAGGGGGGATGTACAATCAAGTGCAACAGCACAAAGAAAGGGACACCCAAAAGTAAAAGTCTCACCACATCATGTTTTAAAGTAGAAAAAAAAGTATACTTGAGATTTGAATAGGGAATCATCATCATCATCATCATCATCATCCTCATCATCATCATCATCATCATCATCATCATCATCATCATCATCATCATCATC
>NW_004797384.1:1176106-1177801 GCF_000002075.1 Aplysia californica | reverse complement strand
CCCGCCCCACGCCCGCCCATCCCAAATGAAATCATTCACTTTCTTTTCCTTTCTTTTGTCTTGATTTGAACGCTTGCTTTTGAATTTCACTGCACTTTCATTTTCACTGCTGTTGTACTTTGAGCTTCATTTCTTTGCATTCTTTTGTAAATCATATATTGTTTTTTTGATTTGATATCAATCAGTCATCATGTCTGGACGTCGATCTTTAGCTTGGGACTTTTTTTATAAACAGGAAAACAAAGTTGTTTGTATGATTTGTAAAAATGTTTTGGCTTACAATAATTCAACGTCGACAATGACAAAACATTTGTCATGCAAGCATGCTTTGACATATCAGGAAGCAAAGGATGCAAGAGAGAAGGAGACCACAAGACCAAATATGGCACAACAGCATTTTCAGCCTTCAGCCTTGGACTCGAACTTAGCTACTCTGGCTCAGGCGTCTCAAGCAGAAAGACCCAAGACTCTTGTGCAACAGTCTTTTAAGACTTGCATCCAGAAAAAGATGGCTTACGCTGTTGATTCTCCTCGGAAGCATGCACTGGATAATCTGGTCGCCCAATTCGTCGTCCTTGACATGCAGCCTTTCACCGTAGTTGAAGACAGAGGATTCCACACTTTGATGAATGCCATGGATCCGAGGTACTCTCTACCCAGCAGAAGAGAGCTCACTCGAACCCTTATACCTAACTTGTACAGAGAGGAGTATGCAAATCTCCAAAAAGAATTGAACGATGCTGAATTCATCACCTTAACAACTGATGATTGGACCTCTTGGAGCACAAAAGGATACATGGCTGTGACAGCACATTTTGTCGACAGTCAGATGCAGTTGAAATCCAAAATCATTGAGATTCGTCGCATCACCTCATCGCAGACTGCAGACCGAATTGCAGAAGAGCTCCGGGGCATAATGTCTGCATGGGACATTACAACCAAGGTGTTTGCCATCGTGACGGATAACGCAGCAAACATGATTGCAGCCATAAAAAAATTACCAGTCTACCATGTTCCCTGCTTTGCACATACTTTGAATATTGTTGTCCAAGACTCACTGAAAAATCTAAGGACATTGTCAAGTGCCAGAGAAAAGGTCAGAGCCAAAGTGTCTCATTTTAATGTATCAATTCCAATCAAAATAAAATAAAGAAGGAGAACGAAGAGAGAGGGAGAGAGAGAGAGAAAAGAGAACACCTCCACAAAACAAAAAGCAAAAAACAATGAAATCTAGAAGAAGACAGGTTTGAATTAGCGATGAGGCTGTGCCCCACACATTGGCAAGAGCGATAGAAGGGAGGCAACCCTACAAGCCTACCTATAACACACACACACACACACACACACACACACACACACACACACACACACACGCACACAAACACACGAGTGCGTGAAAGTCAGCTTGTCTTGACACGCGCACTAGTGCGCACAGGCTTAACCAGCCACCGCCTGTCAAACTCGAGACTCGAGGCCTCGATTCTAAAAGCTATATTTAGCAGGCTTCACGTCTTGGCCCCCAAACAGCCAGACCCACTTGAAGCAGCTTCCAAACTCGAAAATCGGACTCTTTTTCAGTTTTGGGATCGAGGCCTCGAGTCTTTTTGCCGTCGATCTTGCCCTGGCCTAGTCATTGTCTCTTTTCTTCTTCTTCTTCTTCTTCTTCTTCTTCTTCTTCTTCTTCTTCTTCTTCTT
>NW_004797384.1:1173112-1174261 GCF_000002075.1 Aplysia californica | reverse complement strand
CTTCTCCTTCTCCTTCTCCTTCTCCTTCTCCTTCTCCTTCTCCTTCTCCTTCTCCTTCTTCTTCTTCTCTTCTTCTTCTTCTTCTTCTAAGAGGAAAAAAAAAGTATGAATCATAGAACCACGAAAAAAGACAGGAACAGTTATCGTGAATCCCAAACGGAATTCATCTGAACTGAAGTAACCGGCCAATATAATAATCTGTACCTCCTTATAATGAGTTTTGTGTCTCAGTTTGTTCACAGAACGTCCACTGTAGACTCTGGTGTAGTGGTTGAATGTATATTGTCGTGCGGAGGCTGACTTGTTTGACAGGGTAAGCAAAGTGAGACGGAACCAGACAGGGCCTGGGGATACCACACAACAATCTTACTCAGGCAGCAACACTAAGTTGTAAATGAAAACAATTTCTGAATTCATATTATTGTATGTTCTACCGCCAAAATAATCGTGAAAGTATCTCACTAAATATTTATTCCAACTAAAACTAAATTTTACTTTAGATGTGAATACACAAACACAAAGCAAAGAAGCAGAGATGCCAGTACCACATGTATTACCAGTGAGTTTAAACTCTTTGGTAGAATATGGGAACTGTCAGTTTTTTATATCACATTTGGCTGTTTTTGTCTAGCTTTTCGCGGCCAGGAGCCGGTGTCATAATTGAGGTCACAATATGATTATAAGACGTTAAGAAGTCGAGGGAAAAAAACAAGACTCGCAGAGTCAAGAGATTATTAGGAGTTAGTTCCCCTTACATTTAGGAGGTAGACTCGACCAGTGTAATAGTTCGCTTACCTAACCAGTGCTTGTTACTGCTTATGACTGTGTCTCGAAAGGGGTGAACAGGGTATATGTGGCACTGAAACAGTTTTGAGTGCTGTATACATGTTCCCTTCAACTCTTTTGGTAGACTCTTCCTGCTTCACTTTAAGCTTATTAATTAAAGGTCGGAGGGTGGGGTGTTTATGTGTGTGTGTGTGTGGGGAGGGGGGGAATCTCATGATCAGCTCACTGTCCAGTGGATACATTCACGCCTAACGAACTTTGACAGGTCAGCGGACAGATACTGGAGTGTCCTCTCCCTTCTCTCAATCCGGTCCTCACAGGGTAAGGGGATGAGGGAAGAGGGGGAGAGAGTAAGAGAGAGAG
>NW_004797384.1:1166483-1169591 GCF_000002075.1 Aplysia californica | reverse complement strand
CGGGGGTGGGGGGGGGTGTTAGAGAACCCAGCCTTCTATGTTATTTTAATGTTGCTGATTGACTCGTAAAACATCTACACTAGCTTTATTCTCTAATTAAGTTCTTTCGTTTCGGCACCACAAGAACAAGCTGGTAAGTTCACACAGCGAGGCATAACGTGGAGCCCCTTTGAAACGTTCTTTATACTTCTACATCACTTCTCTGAGCTGTAGAATGTGTCACAGCGCGAAGGAATGAAGCGCTCGTCAATTCTTGGGCATGGGAAGTTATTAGCACCATCTTAAAGCTTGTTCATTTGTCTTGCTTTTGATGAAAACATGCCCTCATAGCTTGAATCGAAGTCGAGATATTTGCATTTGAAGTAGATGGAGATAACCTGGAGTCTGAGGTAAAATAAGCGAGAAAATGGCTGCCAAAGTTTGATGATTTCCAGTACTTCAGTGCCCTTGAAAATTCGCACTTTTATAAACTGTGTACCTCTGATCAACGTTTGTCAGTAAAAGTCTACACAGAAAAGTGTGTTTTTTAGATTGACGTAAAAGTATTGAGTCAAAAGAAACGAAAAAATTGCCCAGCGATCAGGAAAATGCCGACACCTTTGATTTCATTATTTTAACGAGAGCATGATTCCAATACGATGCCTCACAAATGTTAAGACTAATCCCTGTAGCAAATGACAACCTCTCTCTGCCGGGTTCTGTGATTTCAATAAAACTGAATTTGCCGTGGATGTAGATCTGTATTATTATCATCAAATCCGATTCACAACAAAAGTTTAAGAAAAGAAAGAAAAAAGACCACGGCTTGCCGACAAGGGCGGTATCACGCACTAGTGGGCGTTGGGAATCCCTTGGGTAGTTCATTAATGCAGGGCCGCGCTTAGAAATACATGTACATGTGGGTGGAAGCTTCAAATCTGTTGCCAAGAGTAAGCGCCAGATATTTAAAGGTGGACAAGCCCAGACATAGACTAAAAGAATAGCTCTTTTCTATAATATCGGTTTCTAATCAAACAGGTACACTTGTTAGTAAAGGTTATGTTGAAATCAATTGTGTTTATTACAACCCTGGTTGGGCTAGTCAATATTAAACTGATATTTTGAAACTGGAAACCTCAGTTTTTGCCTTCTCGTATTCTCCTCGGTATACTTGCCTCTCCATCGACCCTTCCTTCTGTCTGGTACGATTTCAAATTTAAGCAATGTTTGTTTTGCAAAATATTCTAATTATTGCCTTGTGTTTGGTTTAATTGTTTTGTTGTCTTTGTTTTTTTTAATTGCTTTGTTCTTTTATTTTATATATCGATGTAAGTAAGAGTTTTACAGTACTTGCAACACAAATACGTTATATAAGAGCCGGAGATAAAAGGTTACGCTAGTGAGTAACATACAAATAAAAACAGGAGATGAGATAAATAAAAACAATAGATGTTCGATAGGAAAGAAGGAGAAAACGATACCAGAACGCCGGCCAACCACCCGCTAAATCACCGCAAGACAAGACAAGTCACCACGTAGAGGTTTGTGATTCGATGATACCTACTAGGGAGGTCTGGAGGTCTCAACCGTTCTGCAATTATTTCTCCCCTGACGAGGAGATAACAAACTTTTTCGACGTTTGTGACGTCCATCAAATCGGACTTGGTTACAATTATGATGACCAAAACACGTTACAATAGACGGGTCTTCTAATTAGAACTTTGTCAACCAATCGAGTTGTCACAGCAGCGGTACAAACCTACGAGTAGCATGTCTGCTGTACCTGACATGGAATGCCGGCTACAAGCTGTTCAAAAGTACTCAACCCAAAAGAAAATATTTTTTTCGGGAGTGAGGGAGAAAAAATCTACCTCCTTTTAACAATTGATTTCACCTGCATTATTTGTCCTTAGCCTTTTCTGGTCTGTTTC
Source organism: Aplysia californica (assembly GCF_000002075.1). Classification (NCBI taxonomy): domain Eukaryota; kingdom Metazoa; phylum Mollusca; class Gastropoda; order Aplysiida; family Aplysiidae; genus Aplysia; species Aplysia californica. Next base: position 1,167,681 of record NW_004797384.1, on the reverse strand, counting down.
GACGTTTATAATTTGATTGTCGATAAAATATTTCTTGAGCAAATGGAACTGATACTACAGATTATTAAATTGCAATATAAAAAATAATCAAAATGCTGGGCTTAGTGCATCTAAACAACTGGACGTCAATGTAATATGTGTGGGTAGTACGTGGGCGACAAAGGCAAGGAAAGAAGAGAAAATTGTACACAAAATGGCAGTCGGCGGTGGAAAAGAATTGCTATATTCTCCCACGAACATCGTGAAAAGCCGAGATATTCCAATGGATATGATTAGCGCCTTGAATAGTTAGACCTCAAAGGTGAAATAGAAGGCAATCGAGAGAAAGCAACAGAATAGCTTGTTTGAAACGTCTAAATAGATCGGATGCGGGAAACGATCGGCATAATAATACATAGCTCTTTTAAAAGCAGCCAAGCAAAGAAATGAATGGTAAACCATGATTCCGATGTCTGTCGCAGTTCTGGCAATGATGATACATAATTATACATCAATTTCTTTATAATTAGCCCCTTGGCCAGGCTCGCACTGAGTCACTTCCATCTAGTCTGTTAACCACACGTAATCTTAAGACCCTCTTTGTTAGGCCTCTTTCCCTGCAAGTAGTTTTTCTTTCAGTTGCTCCTGAGGAAGCCCAAGAGGTGAAATGTTGTGTCTATTAAACAAATTTTAAACATTTTATATGGCTCTTTTGTCTGAAATTCAAACAAGACTCTCCCTCCTACTCTGCATTCCAAACAATATTGATGATGATGATGATGATGATGATGATGATGATGATGATGATGATGATGATGATGATGATGATGATGATGATGATGATGATGATGATGATGATGTGGTGAGACCTTTTTTATTTCGATAACAAGGTCTTAACTGTTTTAATACCTTCTTTATACAATGATGTGGTGGGACTTTTTTAATTTCGGTATTACAGTTTTTTCGTATCGTTTTAGTGATATAGTGTCCCTCCTTTTTTTCGTGCCATAGTTCTTTTTGAGCCTTCTACATTTCGTGTGAAACTTAAAGCCTACTCCCGCTCAACTGAACCCATGGCAAGTCCCAGTACTCCGTATCGCCTTCTCTCCAAATTAGTAAGATACCAAAACAATCTCTGGTTTCCTCCTGCCTGCAGTACTTCTAATGTCTGCCCTAAAGGACTCCGTATCAAACTTCAAAGCCCTTTCCCGGACACTTC
>NW_004797384.1:1107878-1166383 GCF_000002075.1 Aplysia californica | reverse complement strand
GAGAGAGAGGAGAGAAAGAGAGAGAGAGAAAGAGAGAGAGAGAGAGAGAGAGAGAGAGATAGAGAGAGAGAGAGAGAGATACACAGAACGTTGAGAAAGAAAGCACAAGATCAATTTTTTTTCACACTAGAAGCAATGGAAAAACGTTCCTATGTGGCACGTATGTATTCCGAAGTTTATCCTTAACCAGTGGACATTCTAAGCTGTTCAGTCCGAGAACTCAAGTGAAAGTGAAAGTGAAAGTACGATGTGGCTCACACGAACTTAAGTTTTACTTAAAAATCAAATGTATTATTTATTACAATGACAGGGACATGAGTGGTGAACACAGCACAGCACGGTACGGATACGATGGGAAGTAACCAATGGTGACCTCCAAAGGCTTGCTTGCGAACGCGGTTGTTTCCTTTGGCCTGCCGAACAGTGTCGGGCAAGGGAAATATTCTGTTTCCATTTCAACTTGGGATTTTTTTTAAAGTGGAGGGTTTTACGGAGCTCGCAACTGCATACGGTCATATGAGCGCCAAGGGGTGGGTGTCAACAGAGAAGTCCTTACAGTTACAGGGAAGAATTCTGTGCAAGGAATCAGACTTACTCTGCTCACCTCTCTAGCTTCAACAGCACAAGGTCTGCTTCGACTATCAAGGTACCCCGGAAATAGCGGGTCACAAGAGTGACAAACATACAAAAGAAGTAGATAAAAATGACAATAGTAAGGATTAGGAAAGAAAAAGCAACAGTTCCCTGTTGCAGATCAGGCACAGTATGAGCGTGACATGACGAATCAGCCCATTTACAATTCCACTGTGTTTGAACGAGAAATGCCCCCCCCCCCCTTTGGGAATGGCCTATATAGACACTACAGTCAGAGGCACTGCCCCGGGCGGCTCAACTTGTTTGTTTTTTGTACAAAATGTACAATGCCCATAGATCTACACGTTAATGTTAAGAAAGGTTCTGTCTCTTTGTGTGAGCAAAAAAAAAAAAAAAAAGCACATCGGTACTTTAACGGTCATTTAGTGCAGGGAAAATAAGACAGACGACAGAAAAAACAGAGGGACAGAGAGAAAAGAACAGGGGCTAGGACCTACCAGCAGTGGCACATCCAACCACCAGATAAAAGTGAAAGGTTTTTACTTGAAGTTGGCCCTTTTAACAAGTGAGACTTGAAAGTCATTAGGGCAATGGCTCCCATTAGACTACTCGGTAAGCATAATAGTATTAATAGTCTAGTTTGAACACCAATTTTATTTTACTTTGATTTAAGACCAACACAAATTAAAAATTTTTCCACGACGAAATAACATTTCAGAGACTTCAACAGACTGCTACTCTGGAGCAATTTCACAGAACAAGAAATCACTTTGAATGAAGCAGAAATTTTATTTTCTTTTTAAAAAAAGGCAAACATTGGCATGGCAAACATACAATGCACAGTTCAGACATAAGACATAACAAGCGTTTCTAGATCGTGCCCGACAAAAACAGTTTCAAAAAGTTCAAGTGGGGAGGTCAGTGTGGTTCATCATAAGCACCTTTTAGCAGAGATAAGTAGGAAAATATTTGAAGGGGTCAAGTGGTAAAACAGGATAAGACCATTTTTGTAAAGTAAAAAATAAATAAATCACGGTACCAGCCCTTAACTTACATCAGTGCCTAATATTATATCTATGGAATCGAACAAGTGAAAAACCTACAAAGTCAATCACAAACTATATTTTTATAACAGCAAATCAAGTTCAGAACAAGGTAAGTCTTTATTTTTAAACTTTGAAATAAGCCAAATGACCGTTTTTTCCCTTGACCCCTTTGTTTGTTGGTAGGTTTACTTGTACACATGTAACATAGATGCACATCAACACAAAAACTAACGCTCATTTGATGCTGCAAAGAAAAGGAAACGGAAAGAAGCAACAGAAGTATGACCTTCAAGTGGCACCCTCCAACCACCAGTTTTCTGTAACAAACATTTTTAAACTGAAACTATGGTAATTAGTAAATGACTTGATGCCAAAACATCCACGAGGGACATCCACTGCACTGTGCTATAGCCTAAACAGCAGATAAATTAACCTCAAATTGATATATTATGTTGTTTTCAAAAAAGGTATACCTTGAGTAAAGTTCTAGAAATTCAAAAATTCCTGAAGAAAACTGAATAGTGTTAATTGAATCTCATTGATGCTTATAATAATACGTAAATATTCATAATTAAATTTGAATAAAATGTTAAATATCAAATGACACCTGATGCTTGAACTGACTCGGCCCAGAAATAGGATTTTTTAAAATATAATATAAAACTATTAGATATTGTTACACTATGCTTATTTCATCCCTTCCTCTAACCTGCCTGCAGAGTCCTGATACGAAAGTATCATCAACAATCGTGGAATTTGAGTTGGATTGAGTCAAGAGAAGCACATAGGGCCTATCTGCACAATGAAGGTCAATTAGTGCAGTAAGACAGACAAGTACAAACTATAGAGAGGGAAAGAAAAGTTGTTCCAAATCCAGTTTTTCACATTGTCATGTTTCTCCACACGTCCAAACTGCTCATGCTCCAACATGCTGTGACTGTAAATGTTTTAACGTCCCCCTGGACACAACTTTGATCACTAATGAGGTGGGCTGCTTCAAACGCAACTTTTAGGGTCAAATCTAGCTGAAAAAGGAATACAATATCCCACTAGATAGACAGAAACATTTGTGTCGTGACGCCGTGGAATCAGGTTCTCATCAATTTTGGGGTATATGGAGAACTTTATGGTATCATCTGCTTGTACATTTGCCTTACTTTTGATGAAAAAAAAATACTGATCTATCTTGAATAGAAGTCGATATATTTAAAATAGAAGGAGGTGGAGGTCGCCTGGTTTCAGAGGGAAAATTAGTGAGAAAATGGCTACAAAAGTTAGGCAACTTCAATAGGTTGAGTAAAAGTCACAAGGAAATTTGTTTTTGTATAGACACAAAGGGTGTTGAACCCAAAAACAAAAATCCGATAAAAATAGCCAAACTGGAAGAAAAATGCCAGTTACTTCGATTTGATTTTGTTTTGATGAGCACCTGATTTCACCACCATACTTCACATCTGGTTTAAAAAAAAACAACAAAAAAACCAAGCTTTTCCAAAACTGGAATCAATCATGTTGTCTGTATTGGACATTAAAGAGCCTAACTGCTCCACCACAAATGCCAGCGACAGCAACACTGTAGCAGACAGCCATGATTCAGGCACAAAGAGGACATCCCAGGTAAAGTTTACTGTGCAAAAGCAGAAACCAAAACCTATTAAAATTTGCTTTAACTGTCTTTATAGCAACTGTTTAATGGAAATTGAGAAGCATTTTAAAGTTGTATGCTTTTTGTTTCAAGGAGTCTTGTTGCATCTCTACAAAAATTTAAAAAAACCCAAAAACTCAAGGAGTCTAATAATATATAATTTGTTAGGGTTTTTTTTACTTTGTCAAGTGACGCAATTCAATATATGTGCAGTAGAATGTGTTTGGTGGTCTTTATTACTGCGAACTTCCACCACACACAAAAGCATTTGAAGTCTACAGTGACTGTACTTTTTAATTAGACAGACATGTCCACTAGTCAAACACATCATGTAGGCTTATTACTCAGTTGATATTTTGGCCAAACACCCCCCCCCCCCACAAAAAAACAACAACAACACAACAACAACAACAACAACACAACAACAACAACAAAACAAAACAAGCTATAAAGCAGCATTTCATGGGAAAGTCATACTGGACACAAAAACTAATTTGACCAAAAAAAGAACCCAAAAAATAAAATAAAATAAAACGTGTGATAATTTTATGCATAAAATTTGGAAACATTGAAACCCACAAAACATTTTTATTAATAAACATGTATTATGTTCATGTCAAATTGTGTATACATAGAAACTTCAATATATATCAATCATAATCATAATCTGTCACATAAACTTTTTGATACATCTCGTGATAAAAGAAAGCGGTGTGTATACAGTACAAAAGCAGTGACTGACTAGCAAAAACAGAGCAACACATAAATTAGACACAAAAAAAGCAGTACTGTAGTATCATCTCGCCGCTCATAACAAAACGTCTGAAAGAAAACATTTCTAGATGGTCATAAAAAAGTTGAACAGTTCAAAATAAAAGGTTCCACAATAATCCCCCCCCCCCCCCCCCCAACTCCATTTCTTTCAGCATCATCCTTACTGCAGCCTAATTATTATAAATTTGATAGTAAATGTTTCACATCAACGATAAAAGTGAACAAAAAGCTAAATAAAAACCTCACATAATTTTAATATCTACAGAAACGAGCCCTTCAAATTCAAAATCGCCATACTTGCTTGTCGAAATTATTTCAATTTCCTGTCAGGCTTTTTTTTTCAGAATTCAACAGAAGGACAAAGGCACAAAAACCACGGAGTTAGTTTTAAGAAGAAAACATAATAGTAACACCCAGAAACAACAAAAAGAAATAAGAAGTAGAATCAACCTATAGCATCATTCAACTACCAAAGATTTCAGACACCTGTAATCATCTATGAGTATCCATCGCATCAGGCATAAATAAGCCAAATTCACAATATTCTTAACCTGATTTTTTTGTTTGTTTGTTTGTTTTACTGTGTTATAAAAGCTGGGTAAATGCATCATTTAAAAAAATGGGGAAAAAATTCAGTGAATAGAAATGTATGGAACATCAACATGAAATTTGAGTTGAAGTTCAGCGATCTTTTACAGTTTGCTAAAACAAGTTCTAGCATTTCATAGAAGATTGGCCTATCTGTGCCCGATACCATCGATATGTACGTCACTTCAACAAGAATCACAGTAGTAAAAGCAAGAGCGACTAAATGGCAGCCATCATAATTACACGCACCAGACTGATAGGAAAAGCCATAACAAAATATCTATGCACAGCACAGCCTTGCAATAACATAGTATAAATATCACGAAGCAATTACCCTACACACTAGCGAGTTATGACGACATACAACGCACTCGCAAATATGTCCACTCAACATGTCTTCGGACAGCTTTAAAAATTTGCAAATTAAGAGGGAAAAAAAACCCCACTTGCACTCAACAAAGTACTTATTATTGTGAGTTCATCTATCTTAATGAAAAAATATATAATTCTATGTCTGTGAGTGTAATGACCCTTTCATGGCAATGGGTCTTTTCAATCTGTTGATTCCATGGTTCCTTTGTATCTCCGACAGGCCATTGAAAAAAAAAATGTCTTCACAAGATCAAAAAACTATAACTGTCCTTTTTTTTTCTTATATTAAAAGACAAATCCCTGACACTGTCCTAAAGAAATACTGTGTCCAATCTTCTTATAAAGCGACAACTTATGTCTATGATCATCTCTTCTAAAAAATTCAAAAACAGAGACAAAATTTTACAACATGGAAAATAAATAATAAAATACCCGATCCAGCTCAAGCTCTTCAAAAGGTTAACTTAGCCTCTTGGCAATGCATTATTGTCATGGAGATGTAAAAGAACCACAGTCAGACCTGTTCATGACAACCGCCTACAGTCGAGGAGAACAGCGGCCATCCCAGACAGCTGGTCCTTTAGGACAGCATCATTATTATATTTAGAAAAATGCAAGGGAGGAAGTAAGTGGGACCTGGTCATTTGAACAGGTGACTGTAGGTGGCTGTTAGACCAGGTTCGACTGTACACAAAAAAACGGTTTGTGCAGAATTTGCCTTCAGACATTTTTTCATTACATTGCATTATACACAAAAAGCCAACTCACATTGACTGACTAGGAATATACAATCGCCTACACTGTATTATTAGTTTCCCTTTGTGATCAGAGTTGTGGGCATTCTCTGTACTACTAGCCATGGGGAGTAGGCCTACCAGAGTTACATTTCTATAACTGTAATTGGATTAGCAAGTGTTTTGCTCCCTCATGGACAAAATTTAACACTATGCCCCCATGGAACGCCCATCAGTGACGGTCAGAAGCCGTCCCTTTACCCCACTGCACGCCAATTGGCTACGGTGTGATATAGCATGTACCACATCTGTATCCTGGTCCGTGGGGATAAGTGTAGCACGCTCTGCGCGCAGCGTGGGTGGAAAGTGTTAAAACTGAAAGTATAGAAAGGCCTTTTGCATTTTAACAGATGAGTTTAAAGTTTAAAGCAGTATGCATGACGTGTGTGTGTGTGTGTGTGTGTGTGTGTGTGTGTGTGTGTGTGCGTGTGTGCGTGCGCGCGTGCGTGTGTTTGTGTGTGTGTGAGTTTACCTGCAAAATAAACAACCACTATCTCCACAGCCATCAACAACCCCTTCCTTCAAACCACCACCAAAAGCCAATAATACAAACATAACAAAAGGTTCAGTAGGAGTACAAAAAAACAAATAAATGAAAGCACTTAGAAACTACAGTGAGTGCTATATCACAACAACATATCAAAATCTACCTACGGAACACGAGATGGAATGCTTCAACAACTGAGGGAAATCCGACAAAACATAACCAGCTGTAATACAGAGAGTAAGTAAGTTTGTACATCTATGTGTACAACAGAAGCGTGTCAGCAAGACAACAATTAAAGAAAAAGAAAACATGTTGTTAACGACATATATAATCTAAATCCATACAACAGGAATGAAAGAAACTTTGCACTGGTACCTCTCTGTCTATCATCTGCCCTACAGAAATGAGTGCCAGCCAAATCAAAACAAAAACAAGCAAAGAAGCTAAAGTAAATATAATAGTGCACAATACTGATTTCAATTGTCAACCTCTCCTTACTCATCCACTTTCCTGTTTTCTTGATTCCATTTTAAAAAATTCTCTTTTGAGTCAAAAAAAGCACAGCAAAATTAAATAAGCATAAAAGGCAGATACTAAAGAATATAGAAAATAAAATAAATTGTGGTTCATAAAATTGTCATTTGCTTAATGAGAAATATGATACATGCTCCTCCCTTAACACAGATTTCTCTTACAGACATCTATAGAAACTCAACATATATTTACAGGTTTACCCTGATACAAATCATATGATAATAGAATACAGAAACAAAAAAAGTCCGGAAAACATGCTGTGTCATTCTGAGAACAAAATATGCTGTCTCATTGGTAGACTGACAAAACCATGGATCTTGTGAAGCTTGTATGGTAATGAGACCAACAGACAGAAACAAATGAATTATGGGAACGAATGAAAGAGGACCTAAAAGACACTGGTACCCTCAACCACCTACAGTATTTAGTCGAGGGGATGTGGGGTACAAAAATCTGAGGAACTGGAGTTTCTTTTTGCTCTTGTGACTGCCACTGAAACTACAGCTACAGCAACTACCGTTGAGAATGTTAAAAAAGTGTGTGAGCTCTCACAAGTTCTTTTATGATAATGTGATGTGATGTGGGCCAATAGCCTTAAATACTGAATAAAATTACTTACTTTCTAACTTACGTATGGTGGTTTGAGTGAAGAAAATTACATCCACAAAATACTGGTCATTTACTGCAGATATATAGACAGACTGAGACAACAGAAGGAAAGAAAAGAAGTAGGATCTACAAGTAGCCTCATGCTACCATGCATTACGTATTTGAAAAGTTTTGAAAAGAACTCGGAGCTCAAAAGTATTCACTTGCACAAAAACTATGATTAGCCAGACTAAATCCTTAGTGATAAATGCTGAAAGGCAAATCAAAGCATTTTTGGTTTCCATTTTTAAACAGATAATTTTACATTATAACAGAAATACAAGCCAAATAATAGACTGAAAATAAAAACGGCTGTTTTATTCTGTCTTCTAATTATTTTCAAACCTTCGCAACTTGTGTAATTAGAACATAACACTGTTAACTTTTTCTTTAATTTTCTGTAATATTTGGTTTTCACTACATTGGACTTACCATTTAGCAATTAACTCTTACAACATACCTAGATACACTCAATCATTTACAACAAAAATCCCCCCCCCCCCCCAAGAAATCATCAGACAGAAAACAATCTCACATAATTCACTTATCACAAAGTTTGGAGTATAATGCTGAAACAAGAGCACATCACAGACATCAACCGACTGACATATTATTTCACACAACAGCAAAATGATACATGCTGCCTTGTCATCATCAGTAAAGACATTTGTATCATTAGTAAAGTCATCCTCCATGGCTGTTGAGTTGAAGTATACAGCAAATCAGAACGAAAAAGTCTACATTTCTCCATAAATCTCCTGTCTCTACCATCAAAGTAAATACTAAGAGTCCTACATAACACCAACGGAGTCTGACAATTTCTTTTTTTTAAAATTCAACGGGAAAAGACAAACTAATTTATGTTCTTTCATCCCTGATGTCACAATGTAGGTCATTTAGGATGTAGACTGCCTCAACCCCGCCTGCCTAAGCTAACCAGGGCTGAGATGGATGGATGCAATGTCCCAGCAGACAGACAAACGTATACGGAGTCAATCTCCTTCCTGCTGGGATGGTGAAGATATTACACATCGTATCCTTCTTACAAGGGTACTCAATCCTTATATCTCCATACGTGAAGGGCCAAGAAAAGTGATCTGCCCGGGTTACACTCTGTTCAAATAAAGCCAATCATCTATCTACCCAGCAAAGCATTCAGAGCAGCACCAGACACTCAAAGGGGGGAAAAAAACAGTATCTAAAGAGTATGTAAGTAATAACCGCATTGAGTGAAGGGAATGTCAACGTTGAAAATGCAGAAGTTTCTCACTAGCTGTTGAGTTGGAACAAATGGCGAGATAGCACGAAAAATCGCCACATTTTGCCTGAACAGATGACAATGACAGATGAAGAGAAGCAAAACGAGCAAGCTGCAGCAGAACACTCATAATCCATCCACTCTCTATGGTAGTGTACCCTTTGGCATGGGGTATGAGTAGGCACCATTACTGCCCAGCAAGGAACTGTAGGCTATATACAGAGGAGTCCACTTAAGGGGTGGGGGGGCAAAGTCCCGATTCGGCTCAAAATTATGGAATTTGAGTTGTAGGCATTTTTAGCTTCCTCAGCCTCTCCTACAACTATTTCATAGCATAAGAACCCCCAAAAACCTCATTTCTTCCCATATCGGGCATGTGTGTCACCACCACTTCCTTATAAAGTCAATATTGTATTCTTCTTTATCGGCCGATTTCTTTAAACGCAACTTTTCTCTCTACTTTTTTTAATAACTCCACCATTTTTCATCCAATCTTCATAAAATTTGCACAGAAGGAAGAGAAGATGTAATACTAAAAATTCATCTGTTGAATTTTTGATATATGAAATACATTTTTGGTGGTGGTGTCTTGAGTGTGGACTTTCACGGATTTTTTGCAAACTTGAATGCTACCTCAGAAAAAAATTCATTAGAAATGTTCTAATTCGTTTAGGAAAAAAACAACACACAACTTTTGAGATCTAATGTTTGTGAACACGCCTGCAAAAAAATAATCAATTTCCATGAACAGTAAGTGCGGTATTCATTACGTAGGATGTCAACAAAACCCAATATGGCCGCCGTATCCATGGAAACGAAACATTTTTCTCAAATTTGACGGCGGATTTTAAGACTCCTTACTAAGCTTGTTATATGTGTGAAATTTGGTAAAATTCACTAATAAGCGAGACAGCCTTCAGGCGTAGCCCCCCCCCCCTCCCCCTTAACAAACACTGTTAATCCGAAAAGAGAAGTTGACAGAAAGAAAATAAAATTCTTGATTTTTTTTCCTTCTATTTGAGCAACCTCTCAAAACTGAAAACTCGGATAAGCCAAATAAAATCTGGAGACAGGACATTCCAGCTTAAGACGACTCCACTGTACTGTAATCTAGACCTTATATTATGAAGCATGCTAGTTCAAACCAGCTTGTCAGGGCCAATCTGGCGGAGAGGAACAAAACATCCCAGAAGACATTTAGAGACGCTGGATAAAAAATTTCTACACTTGGGAATTCATAACACAGTACGGCGAAAAAGTGTATGTTACAAAAACAGAGAAAATTGGTGCAGAATATAATCAAGTTTACAGCTTACGTCTGCCTGGTCACGGAGGTAGATGGAGAAACAAAGTTTCAAATGTCAGTTCAAACAACAGCAACAAACTTTAGTTCAGGAAAATGTACCAAAAAAAATAATTAAAAAAAAAAAAAATCCTTTGAAAGAAATGACATGAACATCGCAGTGAGATGACAAGCATAAACAAATGTTAGAGACATCAGGACCTAGGAAATTTTTCTCAAGCAAGCACCATCCCAGGGCCCAAAAAAATAGTACATCATTCAAAAGAAAAGTACTGATGAATGATATGTGTTAATGTAACCATGATGCCACGATAAAAATACTTTTCTGAAAAGTAATATCTCTAATAAAATAATACTTTTCATTACTGGGTTTTTTTTAATGTACGTTTTACGTTCCCAATCAACACAATCTAGATGATCATTTAGGAGGCGGGCTTCAGTCCCTGCCTGCTGCTACACAACAGATGGCAGTCACTACTTTTCAATTTTATAATGATGATGAAAATGAAGATAATGAAAATGAAGATGTCGACAGTAATAATAATACTTTTTACTTCTTCATGAAATAAAAAATAATTCCAATAATAAAGATAATGATAAAAAAATAATACTTTTCACTATGTAAAAATGCTGGTGACAATGATGATGATGATTACAATAAGAATAAGAATAATACAAATAGTAGTGCCTTATTCACAGAGAGATATCACATTAATGTCAGCAAATTTCATATATTTAGTAACCAAATACAGGGTCAGGTACTAGAACATAGTGTAACAATTACAGCAAAAACACCAAAGAATCTCAAAAACAAAACAAAACCAAAAAATTCAGAAGAGAAAAAGACTGAAAGAATTCATGCAAGGCTAGCCTCAGGGCAGAAACTATAGAGAACAGTTTGATCAGTAGCAGCAGAAATAGTAATAGTAATAGTAGCATTTTACAGCTCTATCAGCAAAATTAGATCACCAATGGGGGACAGGTTGCTTGACCCTGCCGGTTCAGGTCAACCCAGGCTGATATGGAATACAGCATCCCAGAACAGGGACAGAAAAACTCTATAAACATGTTCACCCTCATGAATCAAGCTTATGCTTTCTGCAAACTACAGCAAAGAGCCTAACAGCTACATTATAGAAGCCAGGACAAAATTAAGTGTCGTTTACTAGGACAAACCAAAACAAAAGAATGATTAAATTTATTTTAAAATTTATATTAATATAAAAACGGTCAGGACTTTTGCAGTTGAAATTTGCTTTGCAAATACTTAAGCGACTAGCTGACGAGATTGATCGATTGCAGTGACTAAAGCTAAGCCAACACAACTGTCAACAAACACTACACCTTTACTAAGCCAATAAGACTCAACAGCGACTAAATCAATCCCAGCATGACTGTCAACAATAACTGAATCTTTGCCAATATGATGATCAACAAAGCTTTTGTTTTAGTAGAAGTGTTAAGGGGCTCGCAACGGCATAAGGTCATATGAGCGCCAGAAGAGTAGAGGTGTTACAAGAGAGTAACAAACATAAAAAAGATGGAGGGGAGATAAGGACGATTGGTGTTTGATAGGAAAGAAGAAGCAAACCACACCAGAGCACCCGCCATCCACCAACATCAACAAAGCTTTGGGCATATGTGACTGTATGAGAGGCATCGTGGTGAAATAAGGTGCTCGTCAAAATAATGAATTCGTAGAAAAAGGCATTTTTTCATCAGTTTCACAATTTTTATCAAAATTTGTTTTTTTGGCTTTTATGTTCTTATGAAGACACATTTCCCTGTGAGTTTTACTGAAAAACCTAGTTTAAAGACGCAAAATATGTAATTTTTCGTTTTCAAGAACTCTTACGCGATTAAAGTGATGAAACTTTGGCGGCCATTTTCTCATTAATTTAACTACTGAAACCATGCTACCCTACCTTCTGCAATCACAAATATCTCGACTTCTATTCAAGCTAGATGGATATTTTTAAAAATTTTAAGTAAGGCAAATGAATAAACATTCAGATGACGCAATAACTCCACGTGCCCAAAAATTGACGAGCGCCTGATTCCACCACGAGGTCCTTGTACATTTCAAACCGATCAACACTTACTAAAATTCATATATGCAACCAAACATACACTCACACATGCAAACTATAATATAAAAGAATATAAATAAATACCGTTGTACCATGATCAACTAAAACAGAAACATTTTAAAATGTGCAAAAACAGGCGCATCACTTTATTATAGCTTCACTCACACACTACACAAATGGAGGCGCAGGAACTAGTAGTGAAAGATAAAAGATCCCATGCAGGCTCAGGAACATGAAACTCTTGTGAGAAGCACAGATAAACACACTGCTAAACAAACACAGATATGCATACATATAATATACAATGGCAAGTTCCCTCTCAAAATGCTTCTGCCGACCCTGAAAAAAGCAAAATAAGGACATATTATTACCTGCAAATCATTTACAAATCAATATTACCCTTTCATTTTTTCTTATAACTGGAACAAATAAGTTACCGCTTTTATTGTTCTAAACCCATTACCCACATCGATCTGGGAGTCCTCAATAAATATCCTTAACCAGCATGCACTATTAATAATAAAATAAAAGTGCTGTGGGCTAAAATTTGAGTCTTCTTTCATTAATTAGATCAGATGGATTTTGTTTTTTGCGATGTGAACTGTACATACAAATTCAAATTACCCTGGTTCACAAGGTCCAAAAAAACAACACAGGACACGATGTGATTTGCCATTTGTACCCTCAACGAAATACCCTGCTGTTGCACAAAAATCAATGTAGAGACTTTCGTCATGTCGTGGTTGGGGGCGGGTCCACATACTCCGTCACAAGGAACTTTTTCTCGATGGTGATCTTCGCGCAGCTATCCACGAGTCGCGGTGAAGGAATTCTGTCATTGAGCATGATGACTCGCTGGTTGCGCACGTCGTACAATAGCATGGTGTCCACTAGCGCACGCACAGGGGTCGGGCCGGGGATGATGCGCTGACCGCCCAGCAGGAGGAGACAACCACGACGGTGAACCAGCCCGTAGTGGACACAGTCAAAGTTCTGGATGTGGCCCATCACCTGGGGAATGAGAGGGGAAACCAAACTGACTAACTGCGCTAGAGAGTCGTTCTACTTTGTTATTCATTCCCTTTATCTTTTTTATTTTAGTTTTAGTAAAGGTTTTCAGCACCAGCAATACAATAAGGTCACCTTGAGCCAAATAATAGGTTTTACAAGAAAAGTAACAAACACAAAAAAGGAGAGACAAGGACGATAGATTTTTAACAGGAAAGAAGGAGCAAACCACACCAGAGCACCCGCCCTCCATCTTTTTTGTTTTCTTATGGGTTTAAACAGAACACTATGTTGATACATCTGTTTTGCTTTTGCATGGGCTTAACCTCCTCAATGTAAACAGTCCAACATCTGCTCTTCAAATCTCCGAAACAGCAGGATCTCAAACAGCAACTTCCTCCTGTTTCTACCACAGACGATACCCTAGTTCTTTGCTGCATTATTATAATGCAGCAAAGAACTGCTTTTGAAGACTTCCCCCTTTTTTTGACATGGCACCGGACCGAAGGGCACACAACCAAAGGCTACTGAATAAACAACAGTAACAATTATCTCTAAAATGCTAATTGTTGTTAATATTCTGAATCTGGCCCATCACGAGAAGAAAGATCAGAGAAACCAGGACTTTATTTTTATTTTTAAGTCAATGGATTTCAGCTTGATCTACTACACACACGTAAAAGTTTGAGTGTAATCCATTGCAAAGGATGTTGGAGTTCTTTGAGTAAAGAGAAGCACATCCACACAAGAACGGCAAATATAGTGCAGGGAAAAAAAGACAGACAAAATTAACGGAGGGAATGAGAACAAATTGTACCTAACAGTAGAACCCTCCATCCACCCTCACCAGAGGAGTCACAGACCAGAGTAACAGGGAGAAATACTACAGGAATTTTTCTAGAAAATTTCAATAGAGGTGCTGACTGGTTATAAATATATTTTGAACTTTGCGTACCCCATGGAAACGCATGTGCACAGACTCAGAATTTATGGATCATATAGTTGAACGCATCTTGTATCAAGACTATTTTTAAACAAAATGCAGTAAAAGGAGATTAAAATATAAATGTATAAGTATAAGAAGTAGTAAATATCACAAGTCCAGTCAGCTCTGAAATCCGGATTTACAGATTTATTTGGAAAATCTGCATCTTTGTTTCAGTACTGACCTTGACATTATCATTCCTGTGATCAAACTGCACAATCTTGCCGTTATAGAGGATGATGTAGGTGCAGTTGTTGCAAACGGTGGCGCGGGTCAGCTTGCAGGCCAAGGGTAGCTGAGCGATGATGCTGGTGGTGTGCGTCTGTGTGTCGAAACACTGAATTGATGGTGTGTCCGTCCGGTCGTTGGTCTCTCCACCAAACACCAGAATTTTGTCCTTGGTCGCCGTGGCAGAGATAGAGCTCACCGGAGTGATCAGATTTCCCACCTAGTGAACAAGACATAAATAGTAATTTTTTTGATTTCATCATGTATAAGACAGCCACCTATCTAAGACGGCCACTTTTCTCCTCGACAATGGGTGTCCGTCTCAGACAATTTCCACTGTATACAGAGAAACAGATAAATAAATTCTTGTTGAGCTGTAATTTCTACTGAATCAGCATGATATACAAGCTTAATTTTATTTTCAATTTTACAGATTACAAACAGTATTAAAAAACCCCCAAAAAAAACAAAAAACAACAGAAGCAAACCAACTTGAACTTATCCTGATACCTCTCAGTAGATATATTTTTTACTGAAACTTTTTAAAAAGATCATAAGAATAATATTTTTGAACTAACCATTAAGGCTTCATCAAATTATGCCTTGGACACCATGACCAATCAGATCAAATCTGTCATCACCATCATCTCTATTTTAGCCATTATCTTTGGTGAATACTAGTTGTAAGGTGTCAGAAGATTTTTGATGGTCTCAATCAGGTTAAAGGCCACCTAGCTCAAAAACGATTTTAAACCATTTTTAGACCTTGTGAGTTGTGTTGATCTACACACATGCTATAGATAGATATCTATTCCATGTCTGTCACACACAACACCAAACATTCCACCTACCTCATTCCACTCACTGCACCCTAACTCAAACTCTTCAATGGAGCTCTGTACTTTGGTCCCCTGTTCTAGCTCACTGTTATAGCCACCGATCACGTAGATCTTGTTCCCACAGGCAGCCATTGCATGACGCCGACGCCCACTCTTTAGCTTTGCCCGACACTGCGACCACTTATCCTTCTTAGAGCGGTAGCGCAAGAAGCAGGCCTTGAACAGACCTCCACCGGTCACAAAAATATCGTTGCTGTGAACACAAGTCGCGAACTCAATGCCTGGGTCGTACGGTAAGGCAGCTAGACGATACCACTTCCGACTATTGAATCCAAAAGCGAGAACATTTTTAGAGCGGACATAGGGGGGTCTTGGCGATTCACCACCTGATATGACCACCAAGATGTCTTCAAACGGTGATGTGGTACGATAAGATGTGACTGGACTGCTGCTGTCGTGACGATGGGCTGGAAGAAGCTGAAAGTTTTTGGCATGGTCAATGTACATGTGGCACTCTGTGTGTTCTTTGACAAAGGCATATTTCCTCAAGATGTCGATTAAGAATTGAGGCTTAGTCAATGGAAGGCGGAGGTAAGGAAAGATATCACCCAAGAGCTGACCTCTGGCCTCCAGATCATGCTGCACCCACTTCAGAACAGTCTCTATGACAAACTCCTCACTTGGGCAGTTCAAATCATCTTCCTTGATAATGGAAATCAGTTCGTCTTTTTCCAAAGACACAAAATAATCCTGCTGCGAAATCTTTACAAAGTTTGACATGATAAACTTCCAGGCCTGCTGCTTTAGATGTTGGCTGCAATGCCACAGGGCAAGCCTCCATCGTTCAAAACAATTAGCTATCGATAACGTCTTACATATAAACTCTTCGCAACGTTTCTGGAGACATTCCATTTGAAGTAGACAAGCGGCTTTAAGAATGGCCTCAGCATTTTCATCTGTCACGGTATCCAAACCCTTATAAATGTACTCTAGGATAGCTTCAAAGACAACACTCTCTGTACCCTCTATCTTGACCACTCCAGACACACTTTCTCTCATACCAGAAGAGAACATAGCATCAAAATAGGGCGAGATGGCACACAGGACAACCCTGTGGCATTGGAAAGTCTTCTCTCCAACAATAATGGTTGTGTCGGAGTGAGCACCCGAGGCATAGAGGCGCTCAAAGCCACAGGACATGGCATTGTAGTACTGCTGTAGCCATGACGACGCACTCTCCATGGTGTCTGGTTACCCTCCATGCACAGACAATATAGGTCAAGCCAACTTGATCTTAAATGCAGGATCCTTCTAGAATATTATCCCCGTTGTTATAGCCTACAGTCCATGAGCGTTGCACAAGGCCAAATGAAATCTGAGGAGAAATTGTACGAAAGGAGAAATTGAAGGAGAGTTGAAACAATCAAAGAGGATTATGGCAAAGGAATATCAATAGCAAATTTCCTCAATGGAAATGAAATGATAAAGTACCTAAACTATACTAAACTAATATCATAAAGCCTTGAGGAAACAATTCACCAAAATGAGACAACAATTTTGGGAAGTCAAATCACTTCCTGTCAAGCTAATGAATAAACATA
Organism: Aplysia californica; assembly: GCF_000002075.1. Taxonomy (NCBI): domain Eukaryota; kingdom Metazoa; phylum Mollusca; class Gastropoda; order Aplysiida; family Aplysiidae; genus Aplysia; species Aplysia californica. The sequence goes on along the minus strand of NW_004797384.1, from coordinate 1,149,589 downwards.
CATATACTTCTTTTTGACATTTTAAAAGTATTTTGTCACAATTCAGATGAATTCATGGATTACTTTCAAGACAGTTCTTTTTTTACTCCACTTTCAATGCTGAACATGATCTCTCTTTTTACTTACAACAGACATACATTCTAATTCCTTTCTCTTAATCTGAAATTTTTTTAACCCTATGTATGTGGTCAACCCTTCAAAACTGCTGTGAACATCGGACAATTAAGTGTTCCAAATAAAAAGAAACACTGCAAAGGTCACCAGGAGTGAAATTAAAAGTTCTAAGGGCAACAGACAGTGGTTTCTTTGGAGATATATTGTTATATATACAAACATTTCTTGGAATGAAAAATCAAATGATGATGTGCTGAAAGAAGCCCCTCTCTGTGGGCCATTCAGTAATAAAAACAGGAAAAGATAATTATGGTGTTCCTTAGGACTTAAATTTGATATGTAAAAACCTTGAACATCTTGCTTTCAATGGAAAAACAGAAGGCAACAGAAACAGAGGTAGACCAAGAGAGAAAAATATTTATTTCAAACAACTCGAACTAACAGATGACAGTAAAAAAGACCGGTGTTCAAATTGGTGATTAAAATGATTATTTTTTAGCAGGTAGCTCAAGCAAAGAAATGATTGGTGAAACATAATATAAAACATCTGGTTTCAGTTTCAGACCTTCACTCTCTATCTCCAAGGGTGGTAAACCCTCTATACTAAATCTAAAAATGACAAAACGTTACTAAACTGGTCACTAAATCAAAACAAGTGAACCTTTTTTGATAGTTCTTCATCTTATATATATATGAATGAAATCCCAATAAAAGAGACCTGTCTTCGGCATTTGCCAAAAAGTGATTGCATCATGTCGAAGTCAAAAAAAGGGATGTGTGCCTGAGCCCCTGTCAGCAGCTTACCGGCACAGCGGATCCGACCTCGAGCCGGTGGGAGCAGCTTCCCCGAGATAAAGAGTTTTAAATAAAACTCTATGTGTGATCTAACCCCAACTGGACGATGGGAGCGTCCAATGAAACTCACCAAGTCCCAGAGAGGACAGTCCCAGCATTAAGTCAGATCGCAGGGTACACAAAGGATTGCTATGCAATCTCTAACATCTAAATAGATATATATATGTGAGGTGTGCAGACAAAATGAGTTACTGTTCGTAATCCACAAATGGAAGTTATGTCATCTGAAAACTGACACCAGATTAGTAGCCTAGATTTTCAACTAAGCTTTTTCATTCAAGTTTAACATTTGTATTATTTCACATAAATAATAAATTGTATCAATTATAATGACACCTATCTGTGCCCATAGAGCTAGAATCTAGATTCCGAGAAGTAACTCATTGCTGTCAGCATGCCTCACATGAATAACATTTAATAAATCTAGATATATCTAGATCTAGATCTATAGAGGAAACTACTTCCCCATTCACTTTGACACAGTTTTATTTAGCCATGTTATGATAAACAATGGAAGTGGCTATCCTCACCCCAAGTGAGAATAAAAATACGATCGACCTCTCACCCCAGGTGAGACTTGACAGCGTTGGCTATTCTCACCCGCTGTGAAACAAGACCTGTTTTTTCTAATTTCGGAATACTGTCTATCGGTGTGGATGATAGGATAGAAAACAAAAAAATTATGAATAGCACTAAAGTAAGCTAATTTGGTTGTCTACAAAGATGTTATGCCTATTTCACTTTTCAAATCAAGCCAAACTACGTGGGTCGCCATTTTGTTTTGCCCGCAAGTTCTCGCAAGATCTACTCCTTCTCCCTCTTTTGCACTCTCTTTCTGAATACTGTCTAGTGGACCATCAAGTTGACAAAAACAAAGATAAAAAATGACGTTAAAACACAAAAGTAAATTAATTTGGTCGTCTACAAAACTACAAAGATGCTACGGCCATTTTTGTTTCGCCTGGAAGTTCTCACGCTACTCCTCTCTCTCTCTCTCTCCCTCCCTCTCTCTCTCTCTCTCTCTCTCTCTCTCTCTTTCTCTCTTAGTTCTCATCCTGTTCTTTCTCTCCACGACTATTATCTATGTACGAGTGTCTTTCTCATTTCTCTCGCTTGCTCCCTCTCTCTTTCTGTCGCAGACTATTTTCTCCCCATTCTTGTTCACTCGCTCCTTCCTCTTTCTCACTGGATTAGCTCCCCATCACTCCCACACCCTCCAGAGCTCTCTCTCTCTCTCTCTCACTGCCGACAGACAACACAAAAGAGTGCTGGAACATTTGTTCATGGTGAACCCTACACTGGTTGGCCAATCACGGTGAAGGCACACCGGGTGAGAATAGCCAAAAGGCCTGCCTGCGCTATTCTCACTCGGGGTGAGAATAGAGGTGGCCATATAGATCTAGAGTATATTATCTCTAAATTACCTAGATCTAGCGTTTTTATTCCCCCCTAGATCTATTCTACATGTTTCATGAAATCAGTGTATAAAAATTCCTTCAAAACGTGGACAATACAGTCAAACCTGTGTAAGACGGCCACCCACTGTCAAGGAGAAAAGTGGCCGTATAAGACAGGTGGCCGTCTTAGGCAGGACTTATCAAGATAAAGAAAACAAACCATTTCCATCTGAGGTCTCAATCGAAAGTAGCCGCATTGTTGTTGTCTTTGTTGGTGTTGTTGTTGTTGGTTTTATTTCATTTGGAATTTTTATTTTGTCACTGATTTTGAACAAGGGTGACAATAAAACGAAACGTATTTGACAAGGAAGACCGAGTGCCATGTTAAAACAAAAACATGGGTCGCCACTACTCGGAGAACGAGCGACGCTTCTGAAACAAGTTCATGTTTACGTCCATTGTTACTTTGTTACAGACTGGGTAAACAGTGACCACTCATCTCACTTACGATTTGTGTATGAGTTCTGGGCGGGGCTTATGGGTTATAAGGGATCACACGCTTACTAAACTTCGCCAGCAGCTGAAAATTGGTAGCTATTGGTCAACAGTGGGAGGGGCCTACGCAACATGATCGGTTGGAGGGACTATCTAACAACAACGACAGGTGATTGAATTATGACGGCTCGCCCACAACGCCAGGGGCCAATGCACAATTTATGACAAAACGTAATGGAGTCACTAAGGTGACCGTCTAAGACAGGTATTATTATTGCTTAGTATGATAGGGGTTGTGTGTTAAATTATGGTGGCCGCGGCCGGGTTGGACAGGTGCCCGTTTTACACAGTTAAATTATATCGAAAAAACGCAAGGGGGGAAATGGAAAGTGGCCGTCTGTACAGGTGGCCGTCTTATAGAGGTGGCCGTCAGGGCAGGTTCAACTGTAATTTCGAGTAAAGAGTAAACCTGGCACTTGATGAGGAACATGACAAGAGGTCAAGACCAGTATAAGGAAGTTCACTTGATGTAGATCAACATTCTAAATCAAGATATAAATCTAGATCTAGATCTAGATCTAGATATCTAGATCTAGATATATTTGTATTTAGAATCTAGCCTAGATCTAGATCTAGATCTCTAGTCTATAATATCTATCGAAGTGACTATTCGGACTCGAGTCCGAATATGAAAAAATGTTATTCGGACTCTGATTCTTGTCCACCATGACATCACTTCCGACTTCCTGTGACTCGTGACTCCGGCTTCCTGTCCTGCCTCACTCGTGACTCGCCTCAGGCTGGGTAGAGACCGGGATCACTTTGGGCAAAATGGCGTTAAATTTATTGTGCCGGAGCCGAGTTTTTATCTTTTATGATGAATTTGAGGCCGGCCTAAAAAGTTAGAGCGCTTCTAATAAATGTTTATATTTGTCAAGAGGTCATCAGAAGCAATTAAAGATGGCTTGTTAGCGTGTGTCGGGGTCGGATGGGCGGCCTGCACACGTGTGGCTGTGTGTGCGTGTCGGGGAAGAGGGGGGGGGGGTGCAACTGATCATTACAATAATAAAAGCTAGTCTTGACCTAGATCTACGTAATGAATTGTGCGCTGGTCTATGGAATCAAAAGTTGCCGTATGCTCGGCTCTACACAGCAACACAACTTTTTCTTGGTAAACAATCAAGATGACACAGGCTTGTGTATTTGAACGAATCAGTCTTTTTTTTTACACAGCTCATAATATGCAGGTGCCAGGAGATCTGCTAATCTTCAATTTTACCTTTTTCTACAACAAAGAAAGTGGGAAACATGGGGGTGGGGGGGCGTATCAATGAGGCGGCGGGCATCGGATCGGCAGACAAGGTGCGGGGGAAACTAAAAAATGGCGGAAAATTGGAAGCACTGAACGTTAGATCTATAGAACGAAGACACTTCCTTTTTTTTCTGGACCCATGTCCGAATTCATAACATTTTTTCTTATTCGGACTTTAGTCCGTATATGAAATTTTTTTATTCGAACTCTAGTCCGAATATGAAAAAATGTGGTAGGATTGTACTTTACCGGACCACCGGTCGGAGCAACTTTCGCTATGGTGCCCCTGGTGCATAGTGGCCCGCTATTCTTCATTTATGAGCTCCCCTACTCACTCTCCTGTTCAGTTTTCTACGTCCACACCCTTCGACCGCCAACAATCGACTGACGTCTCTTACCGGGTTTTTCAGTCATCACCGTGCCCTTTGACCCACGACCCTGACACCTTGAGGCTAATTGGTCAATCTAATCACGTGGTCCACTATTCTGATTTGCTCGCAACTCTGCTGGCTTGGCCTACTCCTGGTCCGGCAAAGTACAATGGAGGGCTAGAGATGCGCAGGAGAGCTCATTTGCATAATTGCAACCCCCTCAGCCCTGCTCGCAACTTGGCGAGTATCTACCCCGTTGTCCGCTCATGTTATTGTTTATATATATATATATATGTGTGTGTGTGTGTGTGTGTGTGTCTTTAAATTATTGTTGCCAGAGGGGCTAGCCCCCCTCCCCCCACTGTTGTTACATTGATGGGTAAACACGACTTTCCGCTTATTTTATTGTTTCGCATTTGTGTGTTTTCTTTAATATTTCCAGGGGGGCAAGCCCCCCTAACCCCCCCCCCCCTCCCTACTGTTGGTATGATACACGGTGGTCCACCAAAGTTAACTCCCCTGCCCACTCTCAACCACCACCTCTCGCTCACCTCGCCTCACCACCAGTCGCCACTGGCTTGCGCTGTGCGTGCGCGAAGTCGCCCGCGGAACTACCTTTTGCCTTTTGTCCACACGTAGAGTACTATGAGTATGAGTGCGTAGTTAGGCTAGGCATGCGTAGTAATCACGGGCCGAGACGGGTGGTCCGGTAAAGTACAATCCAGCCAAAAATGTTATTCGGACTCGAGTCCGAATAATGACAGCCAATATCTATATCTATACAAGGCATATAATTGATCATGACACACAAATTTACACATGATGAAGTTAATCTGATCCCTGTCCACTGACAGCAATTCACACAGGTTGTAAGACAAGTGAAAGACACATGATCACACAGTCACAACCCACGTAGACCTGTTGTCAGTAGGCTACTGTCCTAGTCTGTAGGCTTGTTTGTCGGCCTCTGTAGAGTAGATGAGATCATCGAACTTTGTGATGGCTACTCAAGACACCTCCTGAACCTGATGCTGGTAAACTCGGATAGAAGTACAAAATGTGGAATATGGGTGAATCACTGGTAACTTAGAACTGCGGAGTACCAGCACAGACACAGAAGTTCAATTACGATGATAGGCTAATGATCGTGATCGAAGACTCACCGGGGGAGACCAGTGAGTGAGGCGAGGGCTGAGTGAAGTCAAATCAACAAACCGAGGCCCGAGGTGTCTTTCTAGATCTAGCAACAGGGAAGTGTTGTCAATACGGGAAGTAAGTATTTCAGACAGTTCTAATCTATTAAAAATCTAGAATCTACATGTGAAGAGCATTGTCTCGACAGTCCGCAAGTCATCTGCCAAACTCTCACCTGTGTTTACTTTTCTTTAACACGCATGCACACACCCTTCGTCATTCAATGATGATAAACACATCATACGAGTAGGGTACCTGCTGATAAGCCACAAGAAGCGACGAGCGGATGTTTTTATATTTAGAGAGATATCCCCAAACATTTGGGGATAGGCCTAGCAGCTTTCCTGCTATTCCCAAATTTTGTAGTGCATTACGCATGCGTGACAAAGGCTAGGCAAGGTTTTCTCCAAAATATGTTGCCAGTCATTAAACTTACTGTTATTTTCTTTTCAGGTTTCTAGACATTCTACACTATTGAATTAGAATGGTGAAAATACCTGTCACTTGCTTCGCATTCTCAATACAAAAGGGATTGTTTCGAGTACAAGATGTCTAATCGTTGAAACAGTCACCTTTGCTCACGCTGGTTGACTTTGACAAACATAATGATGTGTGCGTCGTTTATTCGTTTTTATTGCTGATTTTCTTTTATTATTATTAGATATCTAGTCTTTTTTTTTTGGGGGGGGGTGCGTATTTTCAGTCCTCTCATAGCACCAAAAAACTGGGTCAGTCATCTTGCTTCTTCGCTTTGTTCACGATTCGAACTCAGTTAGCCTGGCTGTGTCCTCGGGGCAATGTCCCGTAGAATGGTAGCCCTAAATGTTTCCTTTGAGCGCGTGCCAAACCAGCGTGAATTTATCGTGCCCCGCTTATTATCTTTCACATTGACCCCTAGATCTCTCCTTGACTCTGCTGTCAGTCTGCTTATATCTACCTACCTTTCTGTCTGTGTTGCTCTCTCTTTTCTCTCTCTCTCTCTTTCTCTCTCTCTCTCTCTCTCTCTCTCTCTCTGATTTCTCTCTCCCTTTTTCTTCTTCTCTCTCTCTCTGATCTCCCCCCCACCCCGTCTCTCTCTCTCTCTCTCTCTCTCTCTCTCTCTCTCTCTCTCTCTCTCTCTCTGATCTCTCGATCTCTCTCTGATCTCTCTCTATCTATCTCTATCTCGTCTCTCGGCCAAGGAGAATATGGGTGTTGCCATTGTCTAAATTTTCGAGGCATCTTTCGAAGATTTTTTTTCAGAATGAGTTGTAAAACATAGCCTAACAAATTTTGAGTTTTGCCTTGTCTCTGGTGAAAGGATTTTTGCGCTTGATGTTGCCAAGCATGTCATAGGATTAAGGTTTGGGAATAGCTAAGCCCGCTAATGGACGCATTGGGCTATCCCAAGGAGTTTAGAACAAAAAATCCAAAATATCTGGGAATATCCACAGCCCCTTTGTAGCCTAGTCATTTTTTTCCTCCTCCGTCGAAAGTCGATAGGCCTATAACAGGGGAAGTAATTGTAATAAATGCGAGTAACGCGGTGCTGAACAAAAAGGGCTTGATCTGTACATGTCACAGAATTCTACACTTAGTGTAGAATTCTGTGGTACATGTACATAGATCTAATTATAATATAAATATAATAAAATTATTATATTATATATTGACTCAATGACAAATTCTTTCATTTTTTATTCTTAAAAGCTTTGGGTATGAAGAACCTGGCTTTCATGAGCGCATGGGCACAAGGAAGGAACTTAGTCGCTCAGAGTTGAATAGAGGGTTTTCCAAAGAGGTTATAAAAGTTTAATTGTCCTTTGGGGCTTTCCCACCCAAGTCACAATTCATGCCTTCACAACGGCACGCTTCCTCATTATTATTATTATTGTTGTTGTTTTTGCTGTTGTGTTTTTTCTTTGTTATCATTATTATTAGCCTATCATTATTATTAAGTATTATTATTATTATTATTATTATTATTATTATTATTATTATTATTATTATTAGGCCTATATAATGATGATGATGTCATCATCATCCAGGGCCGTCGAGAGCTAGGTCGGGCCCTGGGGCAGCAATCCTTCCCCCGGCCCCACCCATGCATCCTCACCTGCAATTTAATAACCCAACAAAAAGCATCGTATTATTACACAATCACCTAACTGTAACATACCAAAATACGCTCTCTCTCTCTCTCTCTCTCTCTCTCTCTCTCTCTCTCTCTCTCTCTCTCCTCTCTCTCTCTCTCTCTCTCTCTCTCTCTCTCTCTCTCTCTCATACACACACATCTTCACTACCCTTGGAAATGCATTTTACGAAAGAGATGTTTGTATAAAAGTAAAAGTAATCCCCCCCCCCCACACACACACACACTCTCACCCCAGCCTCATTTGTCCCGCCCCCCTCCATGATCAAATGATGGGTATTGTCAACATAAAATTTTCCTGATTTACCGGGTAGTTAAAAATGAAGGTAGGAATAAACCAATAACAAAAATTAAAATAAATTGTAATGTAGCACACTTTATTTTTCTTACAGCGGAGCCTTACGGGATTTAGCTCTAGCAAAGCTGTCAATTATTGGTTCGTAGTCCAATTTTCGCTCTAGACTGGCCTCTCCAAAGTTCCAAGACTTTTGAGTCTGTCTTGACACATTGTGGACGCAAAATGTTTTTCACCCGAGAAAGGGTACTGAAGGAACGTTCAGCTTGCGCAACTGTGACTCAGTGTGACAGTGACAGGCAAGGTGCAGAAGATTCTCAACGTTTGGAAACAAGGCATCCAGTTTCGGGGAATGAAGTCTGTTTAGCAACTGAAGAGGCGGCAGTACATTTTCTCCAATATTATTCGCTGAATGAATCACTTTCAAATGTTCCAACTCTTGCGCAAAGGTCTGCTGATGCATCCACTGCATATTCCGTGTGCAATTTGTTTGCAAGATCACGAATAACGACGACTTCCTCTTGGGGATATTTCCACAAAACACTAAATAACTAATCGAGTTTTGTCACTGCATTATATCTACACCTGTCGTCAAATTTCCAGGAAGGCAGTCAATGAGGACATAAAAAATGTCATGTTTGAATTTGTTATCGGGATTATATTCCATTGGTAGTCTGTTAAATCTTCTGTCTCGTCTGCAAAAAGCTTCCTTTTCGCTTTTGTCGTTTTGCTTTTTCGGCGAATGAATCCTCAATGTCATAGTTGTGCTGGGTGCTGCTACTAATTTGGACCCACTCAAGTAAGATTGCGTCCCATTCATCTCGTAAGCTTTTCAGATCTTTAAACAGACTATTGATATTTGCCACCTCAACGTCAAGCGTCATATCTCGTGCTTGAAGCACACTCTATTTCTGTGAAGATTTTGAGCCTAACAGAAGCCATTATCACACATTCAAATGATGCAAAGTACTTAAGAATACCAATCAAATCTGACCGTGTTTCTGGGGTGAGGTTCATTTGAAGAATTCAAAGTCACGTCTGTCACTTTTGATGCACAACATTGGATGAATTCATTTTGACTTTCTGGTGATAGATAGTGAACTTGTAGGGGCTTTTCTTCTTTTTGTGATTTTTCAACTTTTGTAAGATACTCGGCAAAGTCCTGTGAAGTTGTCAGATATACAGCTCAACTAGCTTACTTTACTTTTACTTTTATCCGCCGCTTATACCCTTTCGGGTGTCTCGGGAAGAAAGAGACGCCTCTCTGCCACCAGTCGGAGAGCTCTGCTTTGGTCAGATAAGCGTTTAACGGCAGATGTAACACAATTGGGTCATATAATTGCCAATGTGTTACAAGAGAGTAACAAACATAAAAAAGAAGCAGGAATGATAAAGATGTTTGATAGTAAAGAAGGAGGAAACGAGACCAGAGGTCCCGCCAACCATCCACATGTCATCTCTGGGAATTCACTTAGTTGAGATGTTCTATATTATCATTATCCTCATCATTATTACTTCTTTCATCCTCTTTCTTTTTCTTAGCACAGTTCTGGACAACAATGTGCGACTAACCTTCTCTTAAATAAAGCAAACAAGAAACAATCAAAGTCGATTCAAATATTTATTTTTTTAATAAATGAGACGCAATACACAGCATCCATAATTTTGAAAAAAAGAAAAAAAAACCATGATAGCACTTCATTATTCTAGGTAATCCGTAATGTTTTATAGTGGCCACAAAGACAGTACGTTATAGATATGCAAAACTACATCATGTCACTGCTGTGAGTTGAAGAAACGCCTTTTTCTATTCACGGCAGTTTCGGGATAAAGATGTTTTTCTGTCAGGGTAACCTTTTGAAAAAGGTGTTCTTCCGAAATTTGAATTTTAACTTATTAAAAAACTAGCCACAATTTCACTTTGATTTTCTCACACATTTAGCAAATTCAAAAATTTAACACCAGAAATGAAAAAAGGCGTTTTGTCAGCTTACGGCAGATTAGATATGCGGTCATATGTTACAGACAACCACAATTCATATGTTCACTACATACACGTGGTAACAAATAAATGACCACCGCAATGTCAGACAGTATATTCCTGGTAATACATTACAGACCATCATACTGTTACATATTAGATACAAGGTCCTACACCAAAGACCACCACAATCTCACCTTACAAAAGAAATAACAATCACAGGCACCCGTTACTCTACATCAGCTAAAAACCTTTGAGCCTGTGATGGCAACACATCACGTATTCAAGCATCTGCAACATGAGAAAGTGCTTTGCACATACAAAACAATGGTGTCTCTCATTTCCTTTATCATCATCTTTCAATCCTGAACAATAATACAAAAAAGCATGAAAGCGTCTGTAGTCTTAACAAAAAGTATTTTAATTTATAAAATGGAAGAGAGACGAACTGAATTCATTTTCGACCCTGTCATTGTCAGACTATTTAACCATACATAGACAGTTTATATCGCTGCTTAAGAGGAGCAGCATCAGACAGCCCAGACATTTATAAATCCACAGATAACGTTCACTGTGTTTTCCCTATTTGAACATTCATGAATTCCCAACATGTATTACATTTTCAAAACTCCAGAAAACACAGATATTGCTTTATTTTCTCGTAATGTAACAAAACTGGTGCAAAAATAGAGAATAACTGGTTAAGAAGAAAATTGTGAATGTAATGTAAATAGAAAATGTATGTTCATCAATATTATGTTTCTTCTTCAAAATTGGAAAATGTGGTACATATAGATCGATAGGCCTCATCAACACTGCGAAACGACATGACCAGAATGTCATTATTCTCCCCCCACCGAAAGACTTCTTGTTGAAAAGATAAAAGCCAGAGGAAACAGAAAAGTACAGTCGAACCTGCTCTAACATCGATCTGTTCAAAACAATCACCTGTACAAACGCTCATTTCCTACTTCACCCAATGAATTTTTTTCTATATACAGTATAAAACGGATAGCTTGAATTTGTCGGGACCGGCCTCGGTAGTTCGAGGGATCCGTATTTTGAGGGATATCTTACTAAGATAAAGAAGAAGAAAAAAGGGGACAGCAGGCACAATTTGACGGATGCGGGACACCGAGTCTTCTGTGTACGACCCATTCCTGTTATACTGCATATATATAATAATGACACTTTCCAAAATGTCCACCTGTCTATGACAATCCCTTTTCTTCTTGACAATGTGTACCGTCTTGGACAATTTCCACTGCAGTTTATACTCAGCTGTATCACAACAAAATTTTAAAACTTTTTTTCTCCATCCTGAACAACTGATCCACTGATGATTCTTTTCCTTCAAGCACCTGATCTGAAACAGGCATCTGCAATCATGGTACACCACTCATTTCTCTCCTGGAGTACTTCCAAAAACCCTCAGTATCCTATCTTTTTTTTTCTGTCACCACGCATTTGTTCAAACCAAGTTCAGTAAGTAACTTATTGTTAGTCTACCTCGGCCTCTTTCGCCTTCTAACATTTTCTCGTGAAATGATGCCCAAATAAATATAACTGGGAACATCAGACTATACATAGACTGACTCATTTTACCAAAGCCTAACAAGCAAATCAGCGAAATAGTCTAGCCACTTATCAGGGATTTTTCACAGGATCAGGCAAGACAACGGCCTGAATAAGATGAGGGAAGAGACGAATCAGAGAGGATCACAGTCAGGAAAAGGCAGCACGAACAAGCAGCAACACTTGGCAACAGTGACAACAGCAACAGTGACAACAGCAACAGTGTCAACATCAAGAGTGACAAAAGAAACAGCAACCGTAACAACAACGACAGACGTACCAATCTTCACACTATATCTAGCAATTCTAACATGTAATTTCTTAAAACATTCACTGAAACCCTTCATCATTTTCTCATGCCTCCTCCTGGGAACACAATATGAGATGAAATAAGAAAGAAAAAACCTGGAGTAAAAAAAATGTATCCATCTACTCTTGAACCCAAACTTTCAACAGCAACAATCCATGCAAGTTGACAGTAACAATGTACAGAAAGTACATTAAACAAAAATGAGAAGGTGCAGATTATGCTTAAGAATAGATCTATGTTTCTGACAGTTAAAAAAAAGTTAAACAGAGAATTAGATCTTAAAGTCGCGATAAATGACTTAATACAAAGAAGATGACCAAAACAATATTATCTACTGGGCTGGAGAAAAGAGAAAAATGAATTAATAAACCCCTCACGTAAACTTAAAATCATTCAGAAAATATAAATTCAAGTACATGTGATAGTGCTCAAAATTCATTTGCTAAATATCACTCCAGATCGAATCTTTTTCGCTTTCAAGAACGGGCCGTATAAAATATTAACCCTTCCAGCCCCAGCCATTTTAGTGCACTCCCTAACCCCAGTCCCAGCCAATACAGCAGTATTTCAGAAAGAGAGGTCAGCATTCTAAAAAGTATGTTGCATCTTTGTAATGAGGTTTAGATAATAACATATAAATGAGCAAATAGATCTACTAAGAAAACAAGTTTAATTACGTTCGGTAAGTTTGAAAAATATGCAAATTTGGTTCCCCCGAAACTGAGAATATACACTCTTGGGACGGTGGGAAGTACAAACGCTGCTGAAAATATACGCGCATGGGGCTGGAAGGGTTAATCAAAGCATAAGCTTTCACAGCAAGACTCATCCTCTTGAACCACCACAGGAAATCATAGGAGCTCAAAGAGAGAAAAGTTCATATTTCTTTAGATTATGAAAGAATTGAACAACTCATCTGTCTGAGTAAATGGGTAAACTCTCAAGAAGTGAAACCAATGGTCCAGTCTGTAAGCCTCAATTCTCTATATAGAGGGGTGTCAAAAACATTAACAATATTTTGCTACTTATGATGAGCAAACTTTCTGTACTTATATTTGTTTGAAAGGCACTTATCAAAACATTCTCGAATGTCCCCGCTTACAAGCTGAAGAGGAATAAAAGACCACAGCAAGAGTCCTATCTAGCATGATATCACATCATAAACAATTTGAGACTTCACAATTATTGCTGCAGTCAACTGTTGCTTCCCCTCACATTCATTAAAAATTCCAAAAGAACATGTTATATACAAATGAGAAAATCAAAACCAAAGAGAATTAAAATGAGACAAATTTTGATATTTCAGCCCATTTTTCAAGTATCAACCCATCGCCTGTCACATTTTACTCACTCCGCACACAAAACTACAGCAACAAAAATATTATAGATATCTCAGTGGAATGTTGATGAAATATCATTTCACATAACGCAACCAATGTGTATTATATTAAACTCAAAACTACTTAGCCATAGATAGTATTATTATATTCAGCCAAACACAAAAAAACTACCTAGACACACTATACACCTGTAGCAGCACTATACAGCCACATGCAACACAAGAGCAACCTGGAATGAAATCATTACAATTTAATTACTTGAAAAAATAATGAATAATATGATCATCTCATTCAACTCGCACATTAGTGTGTTCACAAACTGATTCAACTATCTGATTCTGTTCTTTTACACACAACTTCTACACTAGACCCCCGTTTGCAATCCCAGTAAACACTTCAATGTACAGTATGCTACTATATTCACTAAATGAAAGTGTACGAGGATCAAACTTTCACTTGTAGAGAAACAGTTGACAGTGCAGTAAAGACATTGCAGTGAGAACAAAAGGAAGCGAAAATATTGCAACGACGACATTTTTAGAATATGCCACATTTCTTTAAATAGAACACATACCCTTAGCATAGAACTATGTGAATGTACAAGGTTATCTGTAAAAGAAGAACGCCCACTAGATCTAATAATCTTGATCTAAAACACGTTTTTGTCAATATAAACCACAAACTACTATACCAGTAGCAGTTTGACTTTTTTTTTTGCTCTCACAACAACAGAAAGAGAGGATTGGCAAGTGCTAGGTACAGACTATTCACACTGGTTGTAAAGATCTACAAGAGTTGAATGTAATCACAGAAGCCACATCACCATTTGCAAAATCACTTATCATGATATAACAGGCCTTATGAAGAAAAAGGAAACTCAAAATAATAAAAACTGCAAACACCCCGTTTTACAACCATGGATATAAAAAAGGTCTGTGTCACATTGTTTCTTTCACATCGTCAGTGTTGCAATCAGACAGAGAAACAAAAAACCCCAAAACAACCAACCCAAAATATTACAGGAGTTATTTCGCTGATATAATCTAAATTCAGTATTGAAACTGTTATTTCTAAACCCCAGAAATTGAAAGAAAGAATATACAATTTTGTTACTTATTTTCCAAACAAAACCTTGAAACTGATTTATCTAAACATCGGCAATCAAAAGAAAGAATATTTCTAAACCTAATCTCATGACGGATATTTCTAAACGCAATCTTCAGAACAAGTTACAGCGTAGAGGGAAGTAACCCAAATTTTACAGTTAAATTTTAAAGCATAACAAATTTTCAACATTTGAACTGATTAAACCACAACTTTTCAATTCTGAACTACTACAGGGAGATCTCAGCTGGCCCTGAGGCTGACATGAGCTAAACCTGAGCCTGTTACTATGCTCAAACCTACTCTTATGGCCACCTGCCCAAAACAAGTAGCCTACCTGTACAAATGACCACTTTCCACTTCCCCCCTTGCGTTACTTCAATATAGATAGATATAGATATATATATTATATTATATATATATATAAATATATATTATATTATATATATATATATATATATATATTATATTATATATATATATATATATATATATATATATATATATATATATATATATATATATATATATATATCATAACGACACTGTCCAAGACATCAACTTGTCTAGAACAACCACTTGTCTTCTCAACAACGGGCAGCCGTCTTGAACAATTTTGACTGTATTTGTAAAGGTACACAGATTGGATGCAACACTGACGACATGGAGTATCGCATACTGGCAAAGTGAGCCTACCTCCATGATAAAATCATAACATTTTATGGACATAACAGATATCATTAAAGCAGAATGCTAGTTCTGATCATAACCCTAGTTATGCAACAAAGCAAACAGCCTTAATGACCTGGCTGTTCTTTCTTCTATATGATGCTGAGTTTTTAGAGACAAAAAATGTAGTAAAAAAATACACATGTACAGAAGTATACACCCTTTCCATAGAAACAACGGTCACTATTTGTAACCGGTATTGTAACGCTTCAAATGTCAGTAGTGTGATAGGCAGCTATAAAAAATACAAATAAAAGTTACTATTATGCAGAGTTAAAGATACTTAAAAATCTGCTCTAAAATTTTAGAAAGTTTACAATGCATTATAAAACAAAATTGCTAACAAGAGAGAAGAGGAAGGAAAAAGAGAAATACATATAGTTTTTTTTTAAAGACTATTTTTGAGCACTTGTGCTGAGTTTTGTAACATCAGACACTTAGATATCTAAAACATGAGGACTAAAAACTAAAAAAACCCCCGTCTAACCAACATTATGAAATTGGAAAAAATGATATATAAAAACAAAGGAATGGGAACAAACAGAACGGAGTCACAAATTTTTCTGCTGTCCGCATTCATTAATATGCAAAATGAAGACAACAAAAATCACACCATCCAATACATAACCAAGAAAGGATTGGCACAAAATTGGTAAATATTTACAAATTATGAAAGATTGCGCACTACAGACTGTTCCCGCCTCCATCTAAAATATTATAAAAGCCCTTAAATATATTGTTGGCGACATGATCTATATTATTGAGGGTTCGAAACTATATATTTAAAACATAATCAAACAGTATTGTATCAAGTATGCAAGAGCAAAAGCAAAGATGGTTTCTAGAAGAACTTCTGTTTGAGAAAAGAAACAAAAAGTGTTCATTGTTTGTTAGAATTGAAGAGAAACACTGAAAAAAAGCAAGACAGACGGAGGAAAATAATGGATGAAAATAACAGTGAAAGAAAAGATAAAAGGACCAATCAGCAACACCTTTCAGCTACCTCAACAATTTCAGCAATACCAGAGGCCTTATCTATAATAATACTAGGCATGAATTAGGGGATTGAGAGAGAGAGAGAGAGAGAGAGAGAGAGAGAGAGAGAGAGAGAGAGAGAGAAAAGAAGCAGATCAAAGTTTATTTGTGGCACGACAATGGAATCAGGCTCTCGTCAATTTTTGGGCATATGGAGTTGATGGCATGATCTTAAGGCCTGTCCATTTTCCTTATTTTGGGAGAAAATAATATCCATCTATGTTGAATAGAAGTCGAGAATGTGTGATTGAAGGAGGAGAGGGTCATCTGGTTTCAGAGGTAAAATTAGGGAGAAAATGGCCGCCAAAGTTGAGTTATTTCTTTGGCTTGAGAGTCCGTGGAAATTGAAATTTGCATTTCTTCTGCCTTTAATCAACGTGTTTCAGTAAAATCTACACAGAAATGTGCTCTTTAATGGGCATGAAAGGTGTTGAACCAAATAACAAAATTAAAATGCTATAAAACTTCCCAAACTTGCTGGAAAATGCAAATTTCTTGACTTTCATTATTTTGACGAGCACCTGATTTTACCACTCTGCCTCACATTTTATAACGAAAGACAAGCATGGCCCTGATGCAAACAAGTGAGAAAAAAGAAAAGTTAAAAAAAAATTTTTTAAATGGTGAAGTGAAACAATCTGAAGGGAATAAATCTGATTAAAGCTCACAACCCTTAACGCTGTATAAAATTGTACTTTCACAAACTCATTAAAATGCGCAAGCACAGATTTTTTAATGCCAAGTCGCCAAAAATATTGCTTTCATTTATCACACAAAGTGATAACATTACTGACAGATAAGAAAGCTCAACTGACCAATCAAAAGTGACAGGAATCAATACCCTACGGAGCTACGCCAGAGAACAAAGGTCAAAGACCAATTACTGAGACTGCAGAAAGTGGTTAAAAACCAAGGGCTGGAAACAACGTTTATATATATTCAAACCAGAATACAATGGCAAAGTTGATGGTAACATATTGAGGGACAGAGGCAGGCAGTCACCTGAGCGAAAAATAACAAGCATTTTAATATCTAAATTAAACTTTTGAATACAAAGAATTACAAGCTGTTTTTTACGACAGCATTAACTGGACTGGTACCAGGAAATCTAAGGCAAGATCCCGTAAACAGACTGTCAAAATCATACATGACAATTCTTTTGTAAATTTTCATTAGTGAAGGCAGTGAAAAATTTGAATGCGAAACAGGACATTTCCTGGTTACAGTATTTAAAAAAGGACAATGCCAAAAAGATAATCCATTAATTAACTGAGCATCACAGTACTGGGAGAAATAGGGCAGATGTCTGTGTTTGGGACAATACTCGGGGACTAAAAAAGTAACAAGAATAGGAAAATGGACATTGTCTAGACTGCTTCAGCAAACAATAAAGTCTTCACGATACAGCACACAAAAAGGAAAGATCACAGTACCCATCATTGGTTCTTTTTCCTGTTTCACTGATTACCATTCACCTGCAAGTTTTTGCTGCTAAATATCTTTTGTACTGGCAACGATTTCCTGCCTTTAGTATAGTCCCAAGGCACATTTCACTGGCCTACAAATAAAATTTGACAACTCTAAAATGAACCATTCACACAATTTTCGGAAACCGCAGTGGATATATCCTTGAAAAAGATGATATTCTTGAGCCAATCATTAAAAACAGCACTGAAAGTGACAGCGGATTTATTACATGTATAGTATAGGCCCTTGAATATTAATTCATTATGATCAAAGACAGAAATTCTTGATAACTGAAACTCAAGAATATTTCTACCAGTGTCCAAACAGATAGTGGTAAGGTAGCGAGCTGTGAACAAATAATACCTTCAGAGGTTTCTTATTATTCCCAAAAAATGGAAAAGAAAAAACAAAAGCTTGTGACTGGAGGACGTCACTGGTAGTTCAAACTTCTTTTCTTTCCCTCTGTTGTTTCTGTTTTCTTACTTTTTCTTCCAGGAAAATGACCATTAATGTGTCAAGGCGCTTGTCCTTATTCAAACTCGAAACAAATTCAATACACACAAAAATGGTGATTGCCACAGTTCTGATCCCTATTTGACTCTCGGACGGACATACCATACATTGACCATCTGAGTACCTTATCCGCGCACTACCAGTATAAAAAGAGAATAGTTGTAAAGTGCCAAGTGCAGGCTGTAGAATATGCATTATATAAATGTAATTATTATCAGTTATTATTGTTACAGCTTCAGATGTTTTTGCACCAGAAACCAACATATTCACTAACAGTACAGTACTCTCTCTAAGGGCGCCAACAGAGTATTCACAGTAAAACAAAAGTGGAAAGAATATTGGGAATGTGACAAGCTTTGAGCTTCACACAGACGGCATCATGCGTCACTTCTAACGCTTCAAAAGCTGGGAAGCTCTGGACAAATGAGAGGACATGAAAAAACACATGTCATCACTGATGCAATTAGAGGAATAAGTTACGGGATAAGGAAATGGAGTGAGCAGGGGTGGGGTTATTTGGGGTTCGGTAGGGGATAAGCAAGGAGCGTGTTCCCAAGGTCTGTGGATGGCGTGGGGTGGGATTGGTTGGGGTTGGGATAAAGGGAAGGAATGCGTTCCGAAGTTTGTGGGGTGGGCTGGGGTTGGGCAGGGTAGGATGGGATAGGGTGAGGATGGTTGGAGTTGGGTGGGGGAATAGGCAAGGAATGTGTTCCCAAGTTTGTGCAGTTGGATGGGGTTGGGTGGGGTAAAGGCAAGGAGTGTATTCCCAAGTTTGTGGGGTGGCGCGGGGTGGGGTGGAGGGAGTCAGGGTTTGCCGGGGCGAGGGGAGTTGGTTCACTTCCGGGAGTTTATTTCTTGATAGCACGAGTCACAAACACGAGCTGGTTTCTTGGCTGTGGGGACCTGAGCTGTCTTGCTGGAGCATTCATTGCAATAGATGTGGCCACAGTTCCTGCAGTGATGCTGGATGAAACAAACAAAAGAAAGAACAACTTTGAAAGTTTGGAGAGTTTGAGTTGAATCTGAGAAAAGAGAAGCACATTTGGTAATTTTTAATGTTTTTTTTAAAGTAGAGTTTTACACCACTTGCAACACAATCAGGTCATATAACTATAAGTGCAGAAGATTAGAGGTGTTACAAGAGAGTGACAAGCACAAAAGAGGAGGAGGAGAGAAAAGGATGATAGATGTTTGATAGGATAGAAGGAGCAAACCACACCACAGCACCTGCTAACTGCCCATTAACAGTAATTTAGATTTGCATGGGTAAGCAAAAACACATTGACAACATAACGGTCATTTAGAGCAAGGAAAAACCAAGAGACGCCAAAACAGACAGATAAAAAGCAGAATAAAAAAAAAAAGAAGTAGAATCTACACATGGTTCCCTCCAATCATCTACACAGGCAACCTTGCAAAGACTCATTATGAAGGGCAAAAATGACAAAGACTAAGCAATAAATGACCAGCTTTGCTCCACGTCTGGTATGAGTTTTGCGTCTCTTTCAAAATTTTGGTTTTTTAAAATATTCATCCTCGAAAGCACAGAGGTACATGAACGCACTTGTGAATATTTTATACCTCCATCAACACAATACAAATTATTTAAGAGGCGGGATGTTCTGACTGCCTGTACTGGTCAACCTGGGCAAAGTGGAATACAACACACAGCCGGCAGGCAGAGATATTCGACAAACTGAATTTTTCCATCTGGGAATTGAACTCACACTTGCTGTGTACAATAGTGAAGAGCTTGACTACAGAATGAAAATGCTGTTCGAACAATTTATTATATCATTAGCCATTTGTTCAGATATTCTTAGCCCAAGATTTTGGAATTTTATTTAATTGCAGTTTCTTAAAAACGTATTGTTTTCCTGTGCTCCAGTAATATTTTGTCCAAATTAAAATCATAAAGCATGATTAAAATACATAATGTAGGTTTGTTAAAATAATGAAACAGTCTTTTCTCTCTCTTGAAAAAAAAACTTGCTTTCTGAGTACAATTAATCAACAGCATGCCGCCAATGTATATTTCTACATACATATTCACACGATTCGCTCACAGCATAAACAGCACAGAGAACAGACCCCAACAGAGCATCCTCTAAACATCCCCAAGGTCAATCAAGATAAGAAAGGCTAAGTGATGAACGGAGGACCACAAAAGCCCTCTCCGCCCTAAGCTCCCAGCTACAGCTAAGATAGAATAACAATGACCCCCACAGCACAACAAAAGTCCTCACCTTCCGCACGGTGACAGAGAAATTCTTCCCACAGGAATTGCACTCGGACACTTCGCTGTCGTCCGCCCATTTACGTCCTTGAACTTTCGTTGTTGTTATCTGGGGACATAATAGTTCGTAATATGTGACAATGACCAATTTCTTAAGTGAAACAATAAATCGATGAATAAGGCGTTGGCAAAGAACAGTATTTCTCAGGTGAAAGTAAAAAAGCATAAAAAATAAGGATTAAGATGACTTGTGGTTTCGGCAATGGCTAATGAGACCAATTCTGGGGATATAAGATCAGGTTATGCGAGGGATGAGGGAAAACAATTTTTTATAAAGCAATATAAAACTGCCAGCTTGGAAGCACTTCATATTTTCTGGACGACAACAGTCTGAATTGAGAGAAACAAGTAATAAGTCAATAAGTATAAAACTAGAATTTAGGTGCTTTTTTTAAAGAGCATTCAAACATGGACATGAGTGATTAATCATGATCACAAATGGCTGTCACGCAGAGGAGGAGGAGGAAGAGAAGAAGAAAGAAAAATAAGTAGAAATAGAAAGAAGAGGAGGAGGAGGAGGAGGAGGAGGAGGAGGAGGAGGAGGAGGAGGAGGAGGAGGAGGAGGAGGAGGAGGAGGAGGAGGAGAAGGAGAAGAAGAAGAAAAAGAAGAAGAAGAAGAAGAAGAAGAAGAAGAAGAAGAAGAAGAAGAAGAACAACAACAACAACAACAACAACAACAACAACAACAACAACAGCAACAACAACAACAAGAGGAGGAGGAGGATGATGAGGAGGACGATGACAACCACGACAACAAAGACAAAACAAAAAGTAAGCTACACCAGCCAGTATCAGCATTGAGTACTCACCTGTAGTGTCTGGTTCTCCCGGCCGAGCTCCTGTAGCGCGGCCTGTGTGTCCTCCAGCTTACGCCGAGACTCGGACACGGTTGTCCGCAGCTTCTCACACTCTTTCTCACTGGTCACACATCTGGACGGGAGAGAAAGCTTGTTAATGGAATATGTGTGTGAGTGTGTATGTGTGTGTGTGCGCCTGTGTGTGTGTGTATGTGTGTGTGTGTGTGTGTGTGAGTGTGTGTGTGTGTGTGTGTAATGTCAAGGAGAAAAGTTGTTGCCTTAGTCTCAGACAGGTGAACGTCTTACACAGTGTCATTATGATAAAAAAAATAACAGGGGGGAAGTGTTTGTTTGTACAGGTGATTAATTAATATAATTAATTCTATCTTTTTAGACAACAAACATCCCTTGTTCCCTCAAATAAAAACATCAGTTAGAAGTAAAAGACCTAAGCTTCTGATCTGTAACAAGGAAAGATACAGAAGGTCATTTTTACCATTTTCTATCAAAATGCTTCCATCTTAACCATCTTGTATAAGTAGACTTACGACCTTAGAGCATGCATCAAAATAACATTGAGTGTGTATCTAGCTTACAATTATTATTGTTTATATTGCTGCTCATTTATATTATGCATGTGATTGTAAGCCTACGTGTGTGCATGTGTGTGCGCGTGTGTGTGTGCGCGTGCGTGCGTGTGTGTGTATGTGTGTGTGTGTGTGTGTGTGTACATGTGGTGAAACACCAAACCAATGTGCCAGGATCTGGACAATAAAGATGTATCTTATCTTATCTTATCTTATTGTCTTGGACAGGTGGCCGTCTAGGACAGTGCCATGATACAAAAAATATACTTGAGGAGGGATGTAGGAAGCGGTCATTTGTACATGTGATTGTCTTGGACAGGGTCATTCTAATATAAAAACAACATAAGAAGAGAAGTGGGAAACGGTCATTTTTACTGGTGTTTGTCATGGACTGGTGCTTGTCTTACACAACTTTGTTCAGACTGTCTCAAGCAATAAAGCGTCATTGCAAACACAAGAGCTTACCTCTCTACCAGCACACGCCTCTCATCGTTGTTATTCTCTAGCTTCGCTTCAAGTTCTGAAAAGAAGAAAAAGTCAAAGTCAAGAATATTTCCAACAATTGAGTTGTATGTTTGAGTAAGAGAAGCACATCGACAAAATAAGGGTCATTTAGTGATGGGAAAACGCAAGACAGAGAGACGGAGAAAAAGGAGAGGAAGTAATGAATAGGGACCTACACCCTGCACCCTTCAACTGTCCATAATTTCAAACATTGCAAGCACTCATGCAGTGAATTCTGTGGGACACGAAACCTTTTCAATATGTATGAATTTTGTAATGTTCAAATTTCAGGCTACATCACAGGAGACAGACAAAGTTGGACAATTGGGTAACAAATGTACTGGAATAATGCCCCCTATTCCACATTAATGTGTACTCGGGTGAGGGGAGGGAGGACCTGTTACTTTATTCTACCCTTTTTATCTGTAATTTCTACTTCGTATTATCAATTTCCTATGGCTACTGCTTTGAAAAAATGAAATTTGTGCTCATCCGTTTGTAACAACATCCAAGATTCATCGCAGCAAGGGAAAGTACAAACATCCACAGAGGCCTCTTTGATGAGTAATAGCAAACACCAAACAGAAAGATAAAGATACCTAGTTTCTCCCCCTTGAGCTGGTCGGTGAGACGCGTCAGTTCATCGACCTTGCTCTCAGCGACGGTCAGATCAGTCCGCACAGTGGTCAAATTCTCACTCAGCAGCGACATCTGCATCTCAGCCCGGGCCTCTGCCTCATCCTTCTCCTTCTGCAACTCATCAAACGCTGTCTGCTGCGAACTCTGGGGAAAAACAATTGACAATGACAACTTTATTCATCTCGCAGAAAGAAATATATCTCGGTCGGTCGTTTACAATGGCGGTGGTGCGGCAAAAGTCATGTGCACTCACCCATACACACAACATGAAAGAACATTAATACAGAAGGATTGGGCAGCATTGTTATCTTAGCATTTTGTTACGTTATGACACTGCCACTTTTAAGAAAAAAGCAAAGTGTACTCCAATTTCATATGAGCATTTTTTTTCATCGACATTCAGCCACTTTTGAGAAACAGCTAAAGTACATTTCTATTCCACATTAGCATTTTTCTGCATCAGCAAACAGCCACTCGTTAAACATATTTCTACTCCTGAAATTTCCAAACATGAATCTTATCTAGCACCCTCTTGGAAGCTCAGTGGGAAGCAGTTTGGAGATATTACGTTAGCACACAAACCAGTATGCCTTGCGCTATCTCTAAAAATGCACCGGCTTGTCTAATCCTATCTCTAAAGACCTACCTGTTCGTCATGTTCAACCTCTAAAAGCATACCAATTGGGACTCTATTATTTCAAAAAACGTACCAGTTTGTTTTATACTATCTCAGAAAAAGTACCAGTTTGGGTCTATACTATCTCAGAAGAAGTACCAGTTTGTTCTATACTATCTCAGAAAAAGCACCAGTTTGTTCTATACTATCTCAGAAGAAGTACCAGTTCGTCTTTGAATATCTTCGAAGAGACCCCAGTTGGCCTCGTACTATCTCTACAGACATCTGAAGACATACCAAATAGTGAAAGCTGCATAAATTATATCTCTGAACACATATACAAGTTGGTCTGTACAATTTGCATAAATTGTCCCTGAAGATTTAACAGTTTGTGAAAAAAAACCACATACCAGTTTGTCCTGTAGCACCGAGTTATCCTTGCGTAGGATTTGCTGCACGTCATCTGCCTCCTGCTTCATCTTCTTCAGCTCCTCATTCAGTCTGCCAGATTCCCCTTGCAGTGAGTCCAGCTGGGTCTGTACTTCCAGCTTCTGCTGAATCAGCAGATCTTTGGCCTGGGTTAAAGTGGTGACCTCCTGTACAAAACAAAAGATAATAGTTGGTTATCGTTTTTTAGCAAAGAGAAGTACAATGACACGATAATGATCAATTAATGAATTAATGTGAGAAAGACAGACACAGACAGTCAGGCAGAAGCAAACAAGGGAAAGTGAAGAAACAGGACCTACCAATGATGCTTTCCATCCATCCATAATAGAGGCTTTGAAGATTGTTAAAAATGATTGCCAATATTTTGAGACCCCCCCGCACAATTTAAACCATTAAGAAAATGGGCAGCTTCGATCTTACCTACCTGGAACAAACTGAGGTGTGTAGGACACAACATTCCAATAGAAAGATGGAAATACTCTGAAAAATATTTCTCCAACATGAGATTCCTTTGTGACATTTTCAAGCCTGCGTCTTTTTGAAAAAGTTAGATTTTCTAAACAAAACAGAACGAAACAAATGCAACACAATCTTACAAACTGGTCTCTTGTAAAAGACTTGAGACAAATGAACAAAAATAATGAATGCAAAATACCAAGATCAAACTGAGAGAAGAAAGACAGCACAAGAACATAACAGTGAAATTGTATTTTCCCTGGGCCCAAAATCCTGATCTTCAGGTGCAAACTCAAGTACAGATGTACTTTTTAGTTTATCTGTTCGTCTGTGGTCCACAACAGCTTTTATCTTGCCTTTGTCTTTCAACAGTTGATAGAAAGCTTAGAACAAGCCCTCACCTTTTGCTTGCTGTCCTGCTCAGCCTCCAAGGCCGCCTTCAGTTTAACAGCCTCTTTCTCAAACTCATCCCTGCCTGAGCTGGCCTCTGCTAGATCTTTCTTCACCTGCGACAGCTCCTGCTCCAGAGTAGCCTGTGGGTGGATGGTCCTTGTTGTAGTTTTTTCGTGTGTTTTATTGTGCAAAAAAGCACAGGAGGAGGAGGAGGAGGAGGAGGAGGAGGAGGAGGAGGAGGAGGAGGAGGAGGAGGAGGAGGAGGAAGAGGAGGAGGAGGAGGAAGAGGAAGAAGAAGAAGAAGAAGAAGAAGAAGAAGAAGAAGAAGAAGAAGAAGAAGAAGAAGAAGAAGAAGAAGAAGAAGAAGAAGAAGAAGAAGAAGAAGAAGAAGAAGAAGAAGAAGAAGAGGAAGAAGAAGAAAAAGAAGAAGGAGGAGAAGGAGAAGGAGAAGAAGAGGAGGAAGAAGAGGAAGAAGAAGAGGAGGAGGAGGAGAAGAAGAGGAGGAAGAAAAAGAAAATCATTTATACAGCACACATCCATGCTCTACAGCATGCTCAATGCACTTCACAACTTTACAACATCAACACAATAACAGTAATTTATTGCAAGAAAATGTATGACAAACAGACAGAAACAAAAACAAAAAAATAAATAAAAGTAAAGAAGTAGGAACCACCACTGGTGTCCTCCAATTACCAACATAGTACTTTTTTTCAGATCAACCCACAGCCTTTGCTTCTATAAACACTCAGACACATAAATTGATTTCATTAGAATGGAATAATTCATATTCTGTTTTCTCGGGTTCTAAGCTCACTTTTCACACCTGCTATTTGAAGTAGTGTTAACAGAGATGAGCACAGATAAGAAAGAATAGAGTTTTATAAACATTTTGTCTCCTTGTGTCTGCCCCGAGACTGCATACCACAGCACACTACATCTCACCAGAGCCTTTTTTGTGAAAGGAAACATACGATTTGTGAATATTTAACCATAATATTGAACAGGTCAGACAATTTTACCAAAAAACATTCCACTCACATTTACTGTGACAAGACAAATTTTTAAAAATCATTAAAATCCCAATAAAGTGCAAACCTTTTTCTGCTCAAGATCAACTTTAGCATCCACAGCCTCTTTCTTTTCTTTATCCAGTTCCAACATTTGAGCATTCATAGCACCACGGATCTGAAAAAAGGCAACAAAATGAATATAAAAACTTCACTCCTTCTTATTTTGGCTTATTGAAACAAGAAATCAGGCCACAAAACTCCCAACTTGGTACGCCATGCTTGAAAAATACACTGTTGGGTAACTGAAGAGGTAAGACCTTGGAAATAAACATCCATTTCCAAATGGACTGAGCCATGAGCATGGAGAACTTGTAATCCCCCCCCAAAAAAAACAAACAAAAAAAACAAACCAAACCTGGAGCAAGAATATCTTACTGACATTAAAAAAATAAAACCAGGGTTCTCTATACCAGAACCACAGACTGATACCCCCGTAGGGCATGGCCAAGCATGGTTCACTATCAAATGCAACAATATCCCAAATGGAACAGTTTTTTCTTCTTCTTCAAGTGCAAGATCAGAAACAGACATCAGAAATCACGGTTCACCAATAATTTCTCTACTCACATGATCTAAAAAACAAAAAACAACCTACATTATACTTGTCTTTAACATCACCCATCAATTCAAGTTCTCTGAGTAAGTACTTCTTGGCTTTTATCTGCCTCTTTTGCCATCTACTTTTCCAGGGAGAGCATTATGCCTTATTCACTCAAATGCAATAACACTTCATTCTCCCCCTCCCTACCACCCATCTCCCACCACCACCATGACCAACCACCTACTGACCTCACTAAGCTGCTCAAAAGAGTTGTTGAGCTCCGTCTCTCTGTCTCTCGTAGCCTGCAGTTCGTCTGTGCGGGTCTTCAGTTCTTCCTCTCGCTGCTCCAGCTTCAAGGTCATCTCCTCATTCTTCACCTCCAGCACATTCAGTTTCTCCTCCGTGCTCTGAAATAACAGAAAGTAACTTTTGAATAAAAAGGAAGCAAAGTAAGCCCTTTTAAGCCTTATTTCTTTTTTTAAAAAGAAATATTATTCTCCCCTGCAGATGAATCGGTCATTGTCAGACATTGACAGAAGGACTATTATTATTATTATTATTATTATTACAAAGAGAAACATATCACTAAAACAACAGTGCAGACAAAATGGACAGTCCTTCCACCTTCACATTGAGAATCCAGCAAACCTTGACAAAGTTTCCGTCACTTTTGCAAGTATGATGGGAAGAAAAAAGATAAAACAAGCATCTTTTGCACAATTAGCCTTTGTGTGCTCATAATCACAGAAACTGGGGGGGGGGGGACCCCAAAAACAAGAGTTTGCATCATTTACACCTGCCTGTGATGTAAGTTACAGACAAAACAGAAAGGGACAAAAACCAAGTATTAGTATCAAGAGTCTCTCTGTGCTCTTAACCAAGCTCTAACTTACCTTCAGTTGAGCAGACACTTCTGTTACTTTGGTCTCTGAAGTTTGCAAAGACTCTGATAGCTTCTTCTCTGATGAGTCCCTGTCTTGCATCTGAAATTAATTTAAACATTTTAAATTAACTCTAGTCCTGCGGGGTTAACCGGAAGAAGGCTCTTATCGATCGATGACCCACTTACGTCGCCTGCGGGCTTGTGCCGCGGGGCACCGGGGCCAGGCACTGGTCACACGAGCGTGCCGCGGAAGGTCAGGGAAACACCTCATCTTTTATAGCAAACTGATACGATCAATGAATAAGTGTTACGATCACACGAATAATCCCATTATCCCCTCGTCGGTAGATCAGAGACGCTGAGATTGGAAGTTACACCAAATCGAATAACTTTTCCAGAGTTTTCCAGATTTCACACCTATTATGAATGAACTTGCGAACAGCTGCTTGCTTATCAGCTATCGTTCGAAAGGGGAAAAAAATGGGATAGTTTCCGAATATTTTTTTTATTCAGTTGCTCTCAAATGTCTCCCTCGCGGGATTGCGCTTATCGGGCAAACATTTATCAGGGACCAGAATCTTAAGGGTTAAAGTAGAACTGCGTTACTTTAAAACAAATCTACACAGTAACTTTTAAATATCAATACTTTTTCTCTCTCTATTTCTTTCCGAACTAGCAGTTGCAGAAAAATTGAACATTTTTCTTCCTTTTCTCCCTCATGTTCATTACTTTCTAATCCTTTTTATCCCCCCCCCCCACTCAACTTATTTTCTTAGCACAGTTCTAATGTTATAAGTCAAACCACAATTGCATAAATGGTTCTTTGGAAATTCACCAGTAAGGACTTTGAAGGCACCTTTATTATTTCCTCCGTCAGAAATCAAACTTTTGTCTCCTGCAGGCAATGGTGGAAAGCCTTTTCACAAAGCAACAAATGCCATACCATGTAAAATAAGATTATGTCAGTCACATTGACAGCATGTGAATCCTACAAAAAGTGTAAATTTCCAATATAAAAGTCCTTCAACTTACCAGAGCATCAATCCTGTTCTGCTTTTCTGCTGACTGGCTTTCCAGCTCTTGCTTGGCAGTTTCAAGACTTGACTTGACACCCTCCAACTCAGAGACCTTCACAAAGACAGAAGAAAAAATGCTATCGTTTGAGTTTGAGGAAAGAGAAGAAGATCAACACAATATTGGTCATTTAGGGCAGGGAAGAAACAAGACAGATAGACAGAAACTACAGAGGGAAAGAAAAAAAGTTGGACCTACCAGTGGCTTCTCCAACCACCTATGAAAAGGAATTAAAAGTATCCAATCTCAGTGTAATTGGATGAATACACACTGTTTCACTGAAACATACATATCAGGACAGAATTGAAAATGAACCAATTTGAGCTCCTTCATTGCCATGGTGCAAATTCAATGAAAGATTTGGTCATAATTATCTATATATCATTATCATTATTGTCGCTCTTTTCCGTAACATCTTTTAAGCTGTTGTTTTCACAAAAGATGTTCACAAAAACGACATACCATTTTTGGCATATTGAGCAGGAATATAAACAAAATATAATCCAATGAATGCTTGAAGTAGTTGATCAAAAGCCCATCTTCCTGTAAGTGTTTTAAGTTGGGTTCTATTTCCTTGTTGTTTATTTGATTAAAGAGAAGCATATCAACATAATAACAATCATTTACTAATAGGGGAAAGTAAGACAGACGGACAGAAACAAAATAAATAAATAAAAGAAACAGGACCTACTAGCGGTACTGTCATTCACCCACCAACTGGATTACTGAACACCTTGTTTGACAGCTACAAGCATGATCTTTACGATACCATGGTACAAATCATATCACTATTGTTAGGCTGTTTTAAATTCTACAGAGAAGAGACATTGAGTAAAAGGACTCAGTTTATCAATAGAGACAAAGTTGACTTACCTTCTGAGTGAAATCTTGAATTGTCTTTTCTTTTTCTTCCACTTGTTTCTGAAAGATTAAAAAAGAGCACGTTGTAAGTTCATTGTGATTATATAAGTATTTTCAAAACTCTCTCTCTCTGTCTGTCTCTCTGTCTGTCTGTCTGTCTCTTTTCTTTCCCTCACTCGCATCCCCCCCCCCCCAAACCCCCACACAAAAACAACACTCATACTCCTCTTATTCTATTTTCCTTCTCAAGACTCACTCACTCAACATTGCCTCAAAAACATTGATAAATATCACTCCAAAGAACATAAACATATCCTAACACAAACAAGATTATTATATTTTTTAAAAATATCATCAATGTCTGACTCTAATCGTGTATGTGCTTGAAATCAATCTTCAGAAAAGTGGGAAAAATATAATGTCTTCCTTATTACCTTTTGGAATTGCTAAAAATGTCGCACTGGGTGTTCTTATTACACATTACAGTATCACCAATCATAATCACGGTTGTGAATACCATATTTTGTGATAAAAAAAAGTGTTTGGCCTAATCTGGCAGATATACAGTTGGAGTCAGACACCCTCAATACACATCAGTACAACTGGGAACTCTATGCACTTTGCAAAAAAGAACACAAGGCTGAACTCCATGCACTTTACAATACAGAACACAAAAGGGAACTCTATGCATAATCTTTACAATACAGTATGCAAGTAGCCAACACAAGAGGGAACCGTAATGATTCAGTCAGTCACGAACCCTTACCTTCTCAGCAGCTATTTCCTGCCTCAAAGCCTCTGCCTTTTGTTCCCATTCAGCCTCCTTCTCCTTTTGACCTTTGTCCAAATCTGACTTTTGAGACGCAAACTGATTCTGAAAAATGAGTCTTGAGTTGTACTATACCGCAAGTCACCATGATAAAGGTTGAATTTTGCAGGGAGGTTTTTGTATGAGTAAAGAG
Source organism: Aplysia californica (assembly GCF_000002075.1). Lineage (NCBI taxonomy): Eukaryota > Metazoa > Mollusca > Gastropoda > Aplysiida > Aplysiidae > Aplysia > Aplysia californica. The sequence goes on along the minus strand of NW_004797384.1, from coordinate 1,119,239 downwards.
AAGCACATTGACACAGTAACTGTAATTAAGGGTAGGGGAAAAAGAAAGGCATCACTAACAAAAGGAGGGAGGGGGAGGAGGTTGCAGCTTTACTATATCTTCTTTATTTTAAAAATCAACGAACATTTTCAAAAAGGGGTGTGGGTGGTTGGTGGGTGCTCTGGTGTGATTTGCTCCTTTCCTATCAAACATGTAACATCCTTATCTCTCTTCCTTTTTATCTTTGTATAACAACTCTCTAGTAACACCCCCAATCTTCAGCGTTAAATATGACTTATTTGTGAGTTGCAAATGCCATGTAACTCTGACTAAGATTAAAACAAAAAAGGGTGTGCTCTCTCTCTCTCTCACCTTCTCCTTTTCCATTTCCCCTTTCAGGCTGTCAATTTCTGAGGACTTTTGCTTGACCTGGTTGTTGAGGTCCGTGATCTCACTGACCAGTTTCACTTTCTCCTCACTCAAGCTGTTCCTCTCAGTGCTCAGAGTGGACACCTGGGGAGAGAGACAAAAACACACATCAGACATGGAGATCTGGGAACAAATTCGGATTGGGAAACACAAACTCACATTCGTAGACACCAAAGTCCGGGTACAAGTTAGGATTGGGAAATACAAACACACATCTGTAGACACACCAAAATCTGGGAACAAGTTAGGATTTTGGGAAACACAAATACATGTCTGTAGACACCAAAATCGGGGAACTAGTTAGGATTGGAAGAAACAAAAAAACACATATGACACAGATAGCTTGGAATAATTTATTATGACTTCTGGGGGGGGGGGGGGGGTGCCACTTCGAAAGAAAACAAGAATATTAAAAAGATTCTTCACCAACCTCCTTAGAACAAATCTGGCTTGTCTCAAGTGGCAAGATGACATAAAGTGTGACCTCTCTCTCTCTCTCTCTCATCCTCCATTTCTCCCTCACTTTTCATACACATAAGCTTTCTCTCTCTCTCTCACCTTCCCCCTCTCTCCCATTCACTCCTTATACACGTATGCTCTCTCTCTCTCCCTCACCACCCTTCTCTCACTCCCCCCCCTCTCTCTCTCATTCACTCTTCATACACGTAGGCTTTCTCTCTCTCACCAGCCTTCTCTCAGCTCCCCTTCCCCCTCTCTCTCTGTCACTCTTCACACATACACATGCAAGGTACAACTTTCCCTTCACCTGTTTCTCCAGTTCTTGCCGGGCAGCTTCCGAGGCACTCCGCTCTTTCTCCAACTCTGTGGTCAGTGAGGCAACTTGACCGCTCAGGCTCTCTTTGTTCTGGGAGAATGATTTTAAAAAAATAAAAAATTGTAATAATAAAAGTAATAACATTATGTGAATTTATATTGCACGTAAAGACTAGAAGGCTCAAAGTATTTTACAATGCAGAACTATCACTGGAAATCAAAAGAAAAATGTTCATTGTGAGGCCATTTAAACAAACAAACACACACCCACACACACATATACACACACACCCACACATTTACACACACACCCACAACCACACACTGGCAAATCAAAAGCAAAAATATTTATTGTGAGGCCATTTAAACACACACACACATACACACACTCCCACACACAATAGTGAAGAGACTAACCACGACACCACAGATATCGGTTTCCAGCATATAGTAAAACTATAACTAAAACAACTCAGTACCTGTGTCAAATCTGTGCGTGCAGTTTTCAGGTCCGCCTGTGTACTCTCCAAATCTTTGGTCACCTTCTCCAATTCAGCACTTTTGTCAGAAAGTTTCCTCTCAGTGTCCGCGAGACTGGAACTCTGAGAAACAACGAAGACGAACATTTGACTTTACGACATTACGCGCTTTGGTCCTTTCAGCTTGTAAACATGCATGTTTTTGGCTTCTATACTTTGTCCTTGTATTGTCCGCAATACTACAAAGGAAAAAAATACCGATTGTAAAATGAAATGCATTCATTTTTTCAACTTTAAGGAAAGTATTTTCTATATTTATAGAACTTTCATGTATGCTATTAACTTAAGCACACTAATCATTTAAGTGTTCATACATCTTTAAGCTTCAATGTCATTCGTTCATTTAGCAAACATTTATGCACACATTCACAGACCATAAATTCCAAGTTCAACTGCCAGTATTTCTCAAAAACATTTTGATCATAGAATACCACTCTTTCTCTGCTCTGATGCTCCCCAAACCTATGTTAACCTCATCTTTTCCTGATGAGAAAGTTATTGTACGCCCAACTCTGCCTCTTCAGCCTTAAATTTCTCCATGAAAATATTATGTTCAGGGTTTTATTTTAATCAATTCAAGAGCCCTAAACATAGAGTGTGTCTCTTCCTAATTGTTTGTATCATTGGCCATCCCATGCAGGCTCCTTTCAGCACCATTTCTTTTTGACTTCTTTGCTTTCCATCAGATTTTCAAACTCTTTTCCCCCCACAAACTCACGGTAGAATTCAGCTTCTCCTGCAATTCTGTTTTCTCTGTATTCAGTCTGTCGACTTTTTCTGACAACTCTGATGTCTCCGACTCTCTTGTCTTCTTTTCCTGGGAAGAAAAGCACAACATTTTGTATGGTCAGCAAAAGCAATTGTCAATAAAAATGTCTAACGTCCCATCGACATATTTTGGCTCCTTTGGGGCCGAGCTGCTACAACCCTGCCTGTCAAGGCCTTCAGGGGCTGAGAGGGACACAGCACCCTAGCAGACAGGCAGATATACTCTAAATAAAACCTCATACATCTTTAAGCATTTTGCCTTTAATATCATTCATTCATTTATTGAACATCTTCGCACACATTCACAGACCACAAATTCCAAGTCTACCAACCAGTACTTCTCAGAAACATTCAATACACATAAGACAAAGTCAGTCAGCATTCTAGACAAAGGGACCTAACTGACTGAGTAAAGTAATTCAAATCAATAGAAGCCAACATGTCTTTTGAATATGACAGCAAAGAGCCAAAGATGCCTGTCTACAATTAATCATAATTTGCTCTTCATCCATATTAGTCACAGGCATACAGCAATCGGCCCAAAGTTAGGATCTAAACAATTTCAAGAACCTTGAATTTTTTTATTCATCTGGAAATTCTGCACTTCCGCCAAGAGCAAGGTGCTGTTACATCTGTTGCAGATGGGTTTTTTTTTAGCAGTTGGCAGAAGGGGGACAAAGTAAATAAATCAGAACGAACATGCCGGTCTGCAGAGTTGTGAAGTCACATGACCCTCCTATCTGGAGCAAAACAAGACAATATTTCTCACTTTCATGTTTATCTTAGACATAATAACACCAAAATATAGGAGAAAAAAAGGGGGTTATGAGAAGACCTACTGTTTCCAGTTGTAGTTCAGCTGTTTGAAGTTTCGCCTTCGTCTCTTCCAGGTTTGTTTTTGTAGTGCTCAGTGTCTCTTCCACTTCTTTCTTCTCCTTCTCCAGTTCATTAAGGCCACTTGTCTGCAGAAACAGAAAACATTGGGTTTACAAAACTGTTCCTTATTTAATGCAAGAGATTTTAAACACTTACTGAAACACATGACTTAAGGAATCAAACATTCTCTACACAAATCTTTAACAAGTCAAACGAACAGTTTTTAAAAATGTCTATTAAAACAATATCAAGAATGAAATACATGTTAAAAGCTTTATAGTATGTTGTGTTGTTTTTTTGTTTCTCCTTAAAACTTTCATCTCTGCAACACTTACAGTGTAACATTTTCACAAGACAGTATGATGAGGAATTAAATTAGCCATACTGGTCTAAGCTAGAGGTAAAAAAATAAACAAAACAGAATTTAGCCACAAGAAAGGAAAATAACCCAACCATATTGTTCATCATTTACATAGACTGAAAGCAACAAAAACCATGACTAATAAAACCCTTTTTAACCTTAATAAACTGAATCAGGCACAAACAATTTTTTTTCAACATGCAAAATTGTACGGGTAAAACACCCCTCACACTGTAAGGTTAAAAGTCAGGACAAGGGACCCAAAAAAAAAAATGTTAAGAAAATTGAAGAAAGGCACAAAGGACGAGGAGGAGGAAGAAAAAGAATAGGAAGACCTCTTTACCTTCTCTTTGACGTTCCTCTCCAGAGAGTTGGCCCTCTTGTTGCTCTGAGACAACTTCTCCTTCTGTTCCCCAAGCTTCCCTTCCAGCTGTGCAATCTTCTCCTTGCGTGAAGTTACATCTGTGTTTGCCTGTGGGGAAAATATACATGTTAAAATAGTTAAACATTTTCAAAGGTCCTACCGTCTTCATGGACCAGAAACAGACATCGTTAATTATGGTCTATCACTCATTTCTCTGCTTTAATGCTTTAAAAAATCTTATATTATCCTGAGTTCTTTCCCTGACACCCATTAAAGGCCCTGCCCCAAAGCACATAAATACAAACTTTTTTTATGTTTTGGCAAACATGTGGGTATATATTGTGAGAGAAAACGTAATAGGAATGTGCGTAAGAGCATTCTAGTCATAGACTAGTAATATTAGTGTCTAGACCGCACACCCAGACATATCTCATAGAATCACTTTGGGGCATGTGCCACTCAGCCAAATAAAGGGCAAAGGGACAAACGTGCCACACCCACTCGAACTTGACAAAATGAAAGAACTCCCAGTAAAAGGTCAAAAACAAAATTAACATGGAAATCGTCGTAAAAGACATTGCCCGGGCCTCTGCCAGCGACTCACTGGCACAGCAGTTCTCACTGCGAGCCACTGGTAGCTGCTTGCTGTAGATCAGGGGTTAAATATGAACAAAATGATGAAATCTCCATAAGGAAAATTACTGTACAGCTTATGATAAAAAAACAAACACTGACCTGTTCGAGCTGTCCCTTCACTGTGGTGAGCTGAACATTGGCTTTCTCCAGGGATGTGTTGACCGTCTGGATGTGATTCTCCAGGTCCACTCTCTGACTGGTCTTGGCAGCCTCTGAGGCTAACAGCAGCTCCGCCTATATAGATACAGGGAACAGTGTGTGTGTTTGTAATCAGGTGATAAATGTGTTGTTTCAGTCTGAACTGCAACAATACAAACACAGGAAACTCTCTCTCTCTCTCTCTCTCTCTCTTTATACATACATATATATATATATATATATATATATATATATATATATATATATATATATATATATATATATATATTATATATATGCCTTCTCCTTTGTTTGCAATGTAGCAGTTACACTGTTCATAGTTGCATGCAGAAGACACGAGTTTAATTTCCATTAGGGGGAAGATTTATGTCAGGTTACTCTGTCTGTCTGCTGCGATGTTGCAACGCACTTAAACTCAGTTTGCCCTGACAGTAACAGTTAGAGCATCCGCCTCCTAAACTATCTGAATTGTGTTTACTGAAGAAAAAACACTAACAATTAGCCCTTCATTTACTTTCAGGTTTCTTTCTATCACCTTTTTTTAACCTCTTACCTTTTCCGTCTTGTGTTGATGGGGAAAGTAAAAGATTTACAGAGGGTGGTTGGCCGGTGTTCTGGTGTGGTTTGCTCCTTCTTTCCTATCAAACATCTATCGTCCTTATCTTCCCTTCTTCTTTTTTTCTGTTTGTTACTCTCTTGTAACACCTCTAATCTTCAGGCGCTCATATGAACTTATGCAGTTGAGTGCGCCGTAAAACCTCTACTAAAACTAAAACTAAAGATTTACAATTACAGTTAACATTCCTAAATCCTCACCTTCGTTTTGAGCTCCGCATCCACACTTTGCAGTTTCTGTTGTACTGAGTTCAATTTGGTCGACTTTTCTTCCACGCTGGCCTCCAGCTTCGTCACTTTGGCCTCCGCCTCTTGTAGCTGACCTTTGACCTCCCGCACTTGTTTATGCAAGTTCTCCTCTTTGGCAGAGTGCTCGTTCGTCTGGCTCTCTATAGATGTTTCAAGGGCTGACACTTTCTCTTGCAAGGATGTCTGTTATTGGTGTTGTTGTTTGAGTAAAGAAAAGCAAATCGACACGGTGCTGGTTATTTAATGCAGGCAAAAAGTTGACTACAAAGAAAAGTGCATCAACATATATCATATAAGTTATTCAGAACAGCAAAAACGTAAGACAGACAGACAAAAAAACTCCACCTGCTGGACATCTGGACAAACAAAATAGTGAATGACACTGACATTATACAAACAGTAGAGTTGTAGTTGGCAGAAGAATGCTGACAAAGTAACACCTATTGAAGTCTGAACAAAAAAAATGTTGATAGTGAAAATGGCATTAACCCTAAAAAGCCCCATAGTTTTAACTTCATTTAGAGGGCAAAAAGGAGATTTTTTACATAACATGACTGACAACTATGTATGAAAGTTACCGCTAAATGGCACTTTGATGATCTCAGCAGGCCTGAAAGAGTTCTAGGCGAAGCACAGGAAATGTTAGTCAAAGGGTTTAAATTACAACAATACAATATCTCCTTGGTATATTGCTTTAACCGCATGACAGTAAGAAACAGGTCAACTCCTTTTTAATTCTAACCATTGCTGAGATCAATCCGTAGCTTCTCTATAAAACCCATAGTAAAAAAGTAATGAGGATTAACTTTTGCATCTTCTCTCACCTTTCAAATCAAGAGGGGGCTCATTCATGCCAAAAAATTTTCAAGAAACCATGTATGTGCTAAGAGCATAACAATGTCAATCTTTACCATTAAATCCTTGAATAAGTAACCACATCATCGATGTTCACTCGAATCGTGTGTCCCCTAAATTAGGTCAAACAGTTCTTTTGTCTATTATTATGTTATTCACAACTGTTATTACATCTGGTGATACTAAAATAAGTAAAAAGAACATCCCATAAACAATTTTGAGAAATTCTGGAAGATAATAGATAATAATTTTTTTTAAAAATAGCCTAGTATGGCAGGTACATGGTTAGAGTCGGACACCAAAGAAATTTTCCTCATCTCACTCACGTTCTCCTGCTTCATCTGACTGATGAGCTCATTGGCTCCATCCCCAGCCTCGATCTTGGCCACCAGCTCCTCCCGTTCTCCTTCCAGGCGTTGTTTCTCCTCAGACATGGCAGTCAGTTTGCCCTCCACGTCTCGCACTTTCTCCTCTCTAAATAAATGGTGTTTTTATTTTTCAAAATGTTATTGTTTGTACAACTAACTTCTCAGCTGTTAACAAAATAGATTTTGTATTCTGACGCTGTTATGTAAGAAGCAATCTTTTCATCCCTAAAAACCTACTCACAAAACATTTTAAAGATTTTTGAACAAAGAGGACCTCAGGAGACGGAGGAAGAGGTGGCAGCAGAGGAGGAGGATGGTTGGCAGCAACAAATGAAGAGAAGATATTAGCACTTAAGTATTGTAAGAAAAAGAAGAATAAGAATACTCGATGTTATAAAACCCAGGCTTATCCAGGCTATGGCAATACAGTGATAATGAAGCTACATGGATGAATAAATGACTGAAGCAACAAGGCAAAAGATAGATTGGAGCAGAGATATGAACATAAAAATGTTTTCTTTTTAAAACAGTAGTAGTAGTAGTAGTAGTATAGGGTTTTACGGCTTTTTAAAACAACCCCCCACTCCATTCCTTAACTGTAGGTACCAACAATATCAGTAGTTATTGTTGGCTACTTATTTCCCTGCTTGGGTGCTCTAAATAAAACTTATGTCATCCTGGTCTTTTCCTTTTCATCCATCTGTTCAAGTTCTCAAAGTTCCCCCAAGATTTACTGTGTAAAAACAAAACAAATCCCAGCCCGTACATCTGAGCCAGCTTCCTGCTCTCCTCCTCCAGTCTCCCGTCTCTCTCCAGCACCTGGGACTTCAGGTCATCCGAACAGCGTCTCTGTGGGGCACGACAGAAACATAGCTACACAGTCCAGTACATTCTGTACAGACACATGGGAGACTAACGTTTTCCAAATTACAGGGCAACTGCAACCATCTCTATACAATTCTACAATTCAGAAGATTCTTTACAGACACATGGGACACCAACGTTTTCCAAATAACTGGGCCAATAGAAATATCTTAATACAATCCAACAGATTCTTTATAGACACACGAGGGACTAACGTTTTCCAAATAACCAGGCCAATACAAATATCGTAACACAATCCAATAGATTCTTTATAGACACATGTAACACCAACGTTTTCCAAATAAAAGAGCCAATACAAATATCTTAACACAATCCAATAGATTATGTATAGACACATGAGAGGCTAATGTTTTCCAAATAACAGGGCTAATACGAATATCTTAACACAATCCAGTAGATTCTTTACAGACACATGAGAGACTAACGTTTTCCAAATAAAAGGGCAACTACAACCATCTCTACACAATCCACTAGAATCTGCACAAATCTATGTGTAGTGGAACGCAATAATCATTCTTCGCCTTTCATTTCTCAGCTAGAATGCTCTAAAAAAAAAAAAAAATTACTCTGGTCTTTTCTCTTTTGCCTATCTGAAAAAGTTCTCAAAGTAAGAAATTCTTAGTCTACCTCTTGAGGCCTTCGTCCACCTTAAATTCAAATATTTTTTTTTGTGGTAAGTGTTTTATGGCACTCGCAACTGCATTAGGTCATATGAGCGCGCAGGACACACCAAACATTTTCAATTGGTAGGAAATTTTGGATTTTGCCCGGGTGGCGGCCAAAGCCTACTCTTTTAGATTTTCGACCACCAGGGAACTTTAACGTGCACAACTTGCACACGGGACCTCCGAGATTTTTCGCCCTTATCCGAGATGTGTAGATCTTTCCTACCTGAAGATCAGGGGTGTGGCTGAAAGACAGCAGTAAGAAGGAGCCAAGAAGTAGCAGAAGAAAGGCTGCAGAAACAGTCAGGAGCCCAGAGTAGGGGCAAAGAGGGTGTGGGGGAGATTGAAAAAAGTGGAGACGAAAGAAGACGACATAATATTGCAAGAGAGAAGGAATGAGGGTGAAAGGAGACAATTTCAGATAAAATTTTTCCGTCGCTACCCAGATTCGAACCCGAGACCTTCGATTGAGAGGCGAACACCTTAACCTCTAGGCCACTAGGGCTCCCAAATTCAAACTATAAAATTCTGATGTCAGACAAGAATAAGGGAAATCCAAGGAACAAAATATGCAGACATATGTCAGACAACACAATGATCATCAAATTCTCACCTCCTCATCAAACACTTTGTTGGACGTGGCCAGCTGGGCTTCCAGGTCAGAGATTTCATTGGACTTTGTGTCCAGGTCGGCTTGTAGCTGCAAACAAAGAACAAAGAGACCGATCAACATTTCCTTTGCATGTAATAAAAACGTGTAGAATTGTATAGGATTAGTATCCATCATCTGACATGCACATGCCATCTTTTTTCAGCCCAGCGGGTGTACACAACATCAAACACTTTCAAACAAACGACTGCTCCAGGCAGGTCTCAAACTTAAACAAAGACCTGCTTCCTAATTCTAACAACATTTTTTTTAAAGTGTTTGGATTACCTTGGAAAAAAAAAAGTAGATATCACATCGGTAAAGAAACAAAGAAATAATTGTAACAAAAGAAAAAATGCAGAACAAACTATCTAGACAAACAGCATTCCAGCTTAGAGTTTTTGTTATTTCCAAAAGAAGTTTCATTAATTTAATAGCCAGGTCAAGTCATTTTTGTTTTTAGGGTTTAAAAAAAATATATACATAGATTTTTCGTCAGACTGCAATGTATTGTCCACTTGTTGCTACCTGTATTTGTAAAGCACCCAAAGCCCCTGTTCTTTAATCCGGGTAGAGAGCGGTACAAATATCACATATTGTAATAACAATAATTATTATTATTATTATTGTCATTATTATCATAATCATATTTAAGTAAGTGGTGGCACCCCTTTTAGTCCTCACTTTCTCGGCCTTGAACTTGAGCTCATTGAGGAGCTGTTCCTTCTGCACCATGGCGGACTGAGACACCTCGGCCGAGTCTCCCATCGCCTTCTGGACACTCTCCAGCTCCGCTCCCTTCTCCTCCAGCAATTTCTTGGTCTGGACAAAGGGAAAAAAGAGCAAAAATGTCATTTTGACACAATTTACAGGACATCTTGTTTCTGAACGTTTGTTTTGATTGTTTGAGTAAAAAGACGCACAGCATCAACTCGATCAATATGTTTTCCTCCACAAAGACAAGACATACTTTCATGATTTTCATCTATTCTACTTCTGCATGCCATTTCCTTCAATATGACATGTGCACAACTATATTCCTATACATCCCAAACCAAGAATAGTGGTTTATATAAGCCTTGCTGACCAGAAATGTGAAAATGAGCTATTAATCCTGTTTTTTAAGAGTTAAGAAACGTGGGTGGTTGGCAGGTGCTCTGGTGTGGTCTGCTTCTTCTTTCCTATCAAACATCTATCGACCTTATCTCCCCGTCTTCTTTTTTATGTTTGTTACTCTCTAGTAACACCTCTAATCTTCTGGCGCTCGTATGACCTTATGCAGTTGCGAGCGCCGAAAACCTCTACTAAAACTAAAAAAAGAGTTAAGTACAGATACAATGTACATACAGAAATGGATAATCAGTTCTCTCTTATGCAAAACAGTTTTACACAAAACAAAGATACAATACGTCAAACTAAAAATCATGAACGATTAATCTATTGTATAAATCTTACCATGAAATAAGTTAACTACAACTAATAAAAGTGTTATATGAAGAGCAAGCGCAAAAGAAAAATCATGAACAATTAAATAAGGCATAAACTTCACCTGTTCCAATTCATTTTTCTGATCTTCCAGGGCTTCTTTGAGCTTCTCGGCTTCCTGTTGTGATGCGCTGATGGACTCTTCCTTCTGGTCTACTGATGTCTGAAGTTGAGATATTTCTCCAGCCTTCTCTTTCAAGGTCTGCAAACTTTCCTCAAGTTTCGTCTGGGTCTGAAATAATAATTATTAATGTTTTATGTACCCATAGACATTATTGATTTACATCATTTAAATAGCAGGTTGTTTTGACCCTGCCTGCTAGGGCCAAATATTGGCTGAGGGATACAATGTCCAAACAAAAAGATGGAGATACTTCCCCACATGGGGTTCAAACTCAAATCTCTGGCACCTGATGGCAAAAAGCCTAGCCATTACACCACAGATGTATTTCTTCTGGACCTGAAATGAAGCCCATACATCAGACTAGATAAGACAGCTGCCAAAGCTTTTTCCCATGGGAGAAGAGTGAAAAACTTTTCTTTAAGTGTCAAAATCTGAAACAAACTTCTGCAACCATGGTTCGCCATCCATTTCTCTGCTTTTAACACATGTTATCTTCGTCTTTTCCCGTCACCCATCTATGAAAATTGATGAAAACCAGCTAATAAAAATAGAAGGTAGCTCCTAAACTGGTATACCTCCTC
>NW_004797384.1:1092328-1106961 GCF_000002075.1 Aplysia californica | reverse complement strand
GGGGGGAAGATGAAAGAGACAGAGAGATAGAGAGAAATAGAGATCATTACTTCTACCGTTCCTGTCAGTGTCAAGCTGAGTAGAATACATACAGCCTCCTAGCAGACAGGCAGATACTTGCTAAAAAAATGTCCCACATGGGAAGAGAACTCATGTCTTCTGCACGCAATAGTAAAGTGCCTGACTATTATAGAAGACACTAATAGAAAACATTTGAAGAGATCATGTGAAAAACAGGTTAAGTCACATTAATCCTACCACATCTTAGTCTATTTTCCTTTTTTTAATAATAGACATGTCTGTTCTTGACTTGGTTTGCTTTCATAAAACTACATTGCGTGAACGACTTAGCTGGTTACTTTACTGATTTCAAAGGGATATTTTGCAGGTACTAATATAAGCTGAGGACTAGTACCCTGGGCTTTTTTTTTTTTTTAAAGGACTTCTCCTGTTTTTCACTAGATCCTTTCCTTTGTCTGACATGAATACCTTAGTCTTGTCCTCCGTTGCCTGAGTCAGTTTTTTCTCAGCTTCTGACAAAGAAGACTTCAGTTTCTCTACACTGGACTCTTTCTCATCAAGAGCTGACTGAAGGCTGGGGAGGAAGGAAGTTTTGAAAACCGAAATGAGAATGTAGAATACATCTTTTCATTGCTTTTAAAAACAATACACTGATTTGTATCTTTGTATTTTTTTTCTGTCTTTTTTAAGAATCTAGGGCTCAATTTCATACATTTGGCCATTTTAAAGGAAGAACTCAGGGCTTTATTTTAAGAACAGAAGAGGAATTACACAGTGTGCTTTTTCCAATCTTCAATTTTTATCTTACATTATACAGCACGCTATCTATTATCTTGTTTGTTTTAGTACAGGTTTTACGGAGCTCGCAACTGCATAAGGTGTGAAGATTAAGAAGAAGGAGGACAAGGAGCGGGGGGGGGGGGAGAAGTGGAGTAGGAGAAGAAAGATGAGGAGAAGAAAAAGGAGAAAAAGATGAAGACTTCGAATAGGTGCTTTTATCTCCCTGATCGACACAATTTAGATCATTCAGGAAGTTGGCTACCTACCTGCCTGCCAGGGCCAAACCGGGCTGAGTGGGATACAATATCCAAGCAGAAAGACTGAAATACTCAATACAGATTTTCCCCACTCAGGAACCGAGCTTGGAACTACTGCCTGTAACAACGAAGCGCCAAATGCTACATCACAGACACCGGTGAAGAAAACTTACACCCTTTTAAGTTTACCTGATATGACATGACACAGGTGAAGGGAGAATTTCGTTTTCTTTATTAACAAAAAGTAGGGTACCTGGCCACTTGCTCTGTCTTAGGAGCCTCTTGCAGCTTGACACTGAATTCCTTCAGCTCTGTTTCCTTCCTAAAAAGGTATACATGAAAATAAATAATGTGAAAAGAACAGGAATAACAATAGAAATACTAAAAGCAAAAGAGAACAAAGCACCAAATCAAAATTTTTACTACTTATATATATGCGATAATGTTCCACTTAAATCAGAATAAGAAATAAAAAAGTGAAATATCAGATCAAACTTCAAGCCAAATTTGCCTGTAGTACAAGGAACAAATACCCAACATTTTGCCTGAGTGTCCGGTCTTCAGGAACACCCTGTCCAATGTCCTACCATCTCCCCATGACATAGTTTGAATACGTTGACAACATTTTTAAGTAACAAAAATGACATTGCGTGTATTTTGGACAGAGCAAGAAACAAGTCTTCAATAATTTTCTTTTTTAATAGCAACTGTTTCGTGCCCCCATCTACACGATAACGATCATCAGGAAGCAGACTGCTTCAACCCTGCCTTCCTTAGTTTCAGCAAGAGTTTTATTGCAATTGCAACACAATGAGGTCATATAAGTGCAGAAGATTAGAGGTTTTACAAGAGAATAACAAACACAAAAGAGAAGGAAAAGCGATAAAGACGATAGATGACTGATAGGAAAGAGCACCTGCAAACCACCTACCAACAGTGGCATGGTTGTAGTTGTAAAACTGTTCTGTATTTATGTAATATTGTGTATTTATGTATGTATTTATGTATGTATTTGTGCATGTATTTATGTAGGTACATGTATGTTTGCCATTGTAAACCAAAGTGCCTTTCTGGGACAAATAAAAGTGTAATTTACTTTTTAAAATATTTTTTTAAAAACACTGCCAGCCAGGGTCAACCGGGCTGAGAGGACAGATCCCCAGACTCATTTCTCAGCCCAGACGATCTTTAAAATAAAAACATCTATATTGTCTTGGTCTTTTCCTTATTACCAATCTGTACAAACAAGTACAGTATGTCACAAAATCACCCAACAACAAGAGGACATACTGATCAAACTGAGACTTGAGCTCCTTGTACTCCTTCTCCAACTCTTCCTTCTCCTTCTCTCTCTCCTGTGTCATCTTGTCCATCAGCGTCTGCACGGACACCAGCTCTTGCTTCAGCACAAACACATCATCAGCTGCCGGCCTAAAACACACGACAGAACACAGAGTGTCATTGTAACAATAAATGTGTTACGCCCATCAACACAATCTACATCATTCAGGATGCAGACACATGGACACAATCTTCTCACAGACTGGTGGAGAAACCTGATAAAAAAATCTCCCCATATGTGAATTAAAAAAGTCATGTCTTTTGTTTGCTATGGCAAAGAGCCTAATTGCTACATCACAGACACCAGTAAGTAACGTTATTCATTAATTTTTTTAAACTGCTTTTGTATAAAAACAGAGTAAGTGACCATGAGAAATTTACAAATCGAAACACACCTCAAAGTAAAAATGTTCCCATATTTCTTCAAGGACATTCCTTTTAAGTCCAGAAGCCATATAGCAAACACGCACATAGTGAACAGATTTTCAGTTCCCTATTTTTTTTCTTACACATACATGTTTATTCTTTGTACTTAAAGCACATACATAGAAAAACGGGTACTCCCATTTCACTGTGTACATCATAGATTGTATCTCTATCAACAGTGGTCAAATTTATCTATCTCATTTTCTTTTTTAGATGGGACCCATTATGCCTCATATAAGCACAAAAAATGCACAACACAAAAATTTTGTTTCCTACTGATGTATATTATACCATTTCAAGGGAAGAATGGAAGGAGCCACTAGTAGGTCCTATTTCTTCACTACACACAAACTCTTCTACTCAAGCTTTCTCAACTTTCCCCATCAAATTTCGATCATTAACACATGAATATCTTTCTCTCTAAAACTGTAACAAATGGTAATGCCATGGAAAAAAGAGCAGTGAATACCTAGACCTGGAAAAGCTAACATGTCTACTGCGCAACCATGCATAATACGCAAAGAACCTTTAATCACCTCACGCTCAATTTAGCACAAACCAGTTTTATTCCAAAAACTAGAAAACTTGAGAAAGAACCTTTCTAGTACTTATGCTAGCCTTATGTTGGTATCCTTACTTATCTTATAAAACTCACTTTGAAAAAAACAACTTTTAAAGCAAAAAATTAACAAAAGGTGTCATAACTGTGAATTTTGATTGACCTAAAAATACCAGAACAGATACAAACTAAGTAATTACTAGACAGGTTGCTCCAACCACGTCTAACCAAGACAGTGGGATACAGCATTTCAGCAGAAAGAAGGAAATATGGAACAACCCCATCCCCCCATCCCCTTCTCTCAATCAAAGACATTGGTCAGTGTTAAGTACGAGGGCAGTTACTTATAATATAGTACTAAGGTATTGACATGACACAAATTCTCTAACATAAACAGAGAAAGCAGTTTTATCATCATGCACAAATCACCCACTCTACTTCTTACTTCAATGTTTTCCAGCAAAAAGCAAAACACAAAATCACAATACTGACAGGACCGTTCAACAAGGATATAACTGTACGCCTATTTCCCTTTTTCATACTGATTCCGCTCATTTTAAAACCAGCATGCAATCACAGACTGGTGACATCTATTTTGTGAGTAAAAAAGCCAGACTGAAAAAATCTATTACCAAACTAGTTCACCAGCTTCCCTTTAATACTTTCAAAACACACCAAAAAAAAAAAAATACTCTTGAGAACATTAAATCAAACAATACACAACTCAGTCTGTCGTTTTTTGTTTTTTCAAAAACATATTTGAGACTAAAGAAGCAGCAGCCTACGTTCAGATGTTCAAGAAACAGGGTAACGGAGACGAACGAGAGATACTTTTGGGCATGGGCAGAGGGGGGGGGGGGGGGGGGGGGGGAACAAGATGGGGACAGACCAATCTGAAGAAACTCACATTGCAAATAGTTTTTTGTGGCTATGTTATTATATCTCAACTCATATCTTTCAGAATTATACATGAAACTAACACAATTTTTATCATCCTGATCTCTTTCCTTTTCATTTCTAAGATGCCAAACAGTACAGCTTCAGCGGGAAAAAACAACCTTATGGTAAAGGGGGGGGGGGGGGGGGGAAGGGGAGGAAACGTCTATAAAAAAACTCTGTAAAAGATGTAATCATAAGAGCAGTCACAAAGTCGCCACATCGTAAGGGGGAAAAAAGCAGGTAACTCGGTAAATTAAATAAAATCATAGAAATAGCTTTGAGTCATATTCTCACAAGGAGAGAACACCAATAAGTTTTTTGAACATTATAAATTTTCCCCAATACACATCTCAACTGGATGCTTCTTTTTCTTTCACTTCTTCAACTTCAAGTGCCAGATCTGGAACAGACATTGGGGATCATGGTTCACCATCCATTTCTCTGCTTGAATGCTCTCAAAAAAAACATACCATCCTGGTCTCACCTCTCATCAATTTGTTCAAGTTCTCTATATAATTTATTCTCTGTCTAACTCTGCCTTTTATTCCATCCAGTTTGCAGAACTTACAGGACCTTCAAGAAATTTAAGTAAGTTGATTCATTGGATGCTTAAGAGAGCAAAAAAGAAAAGCCCTGTTCTCTTTTCAAGCACGCTAAAAGTCAAATCATGATGAGTGTTATACCTGCCACTCAATTCCCATAGAAGAATGACAATAGTACTCATGGTACAGAGCTTGACTCCAACCATCTCGACAACTGACTCACATATGTATTTAAAGATACATAGTTATACTCACAATGCAAAGATATAAATAAATAAGGCTAGAGGCAATTCACAAACAATTGTGATTTATATTCTTCCTCTAATTTTGCACTGATTTAGGACCTGACATGCCTCTTGTGTGAAAAAGATTCCTTAACAAGATTTTATACAAATCAGCGTGGAGTAGGGGTAGAAGAGGGGTGTAACTTCAGGCTCAGCTGGTGGGAGTAATGAGGAAAGTCAAGGCAAGATATAAATATCTATCTTCCAAACATGACTAAGATAGTCAGTCGCCAAGCAGTTAAGAATTGTATTCACAAAAGTATACAACAGTATTCTTTCCAGTCTGAGCTAAATCTAATAAAAAATTATCCCAATTTACTACTCACTGATTTTTATTCCCCCCCCCCCCTTAAGCGTATTTAATATACTGAAAATAGCACAATCACACAAATACAAGCCAGACATGTTTCACGCATAATCTTTATATTCTCACATTGCAATTGCGCATGTACAAAATATAAAGACAAAAATCTAAAAATCATGCAGTTTTATTTCCCTTCCTCCCAAAAAATCAAGTCACATACTGACAGAGTGAACAGGTAACTTTTGATTTCACATAATGTCCAAGTTACTATTACTATCTTTCTAAGGGCATGCTGAGCCATGTCTAAAAAGACATTGGTAAATATAGAAAGTCTTTCCAAAAATAAAAATAAAAATAACTGAGTGGCAAAACATTACACAGCACTGGTTATTTTCAACAGGAGTCTTGTGGTTTTCTTCTCCATGTTCACATTCACAAGTGGAAATGTAGCTTCTGAAAGCTCAAAATGTGGCACACTCTTCTCTGCCAGAATTGGTCTCATTGACCCTAGCAGTAGCCACAAATTATCTAATCTTTATCCTTATTTCTTCTGTTTCTCCTTAAGAACTCCTCTGCAGACGCATTGATCATTGTCAGACATTGACAAACAAACTGTGATTTCATATAAAGGAGTTAAAACAGGCTAGTTTTGTTTATAGGTTGATACTGATCCCAGTCCCAGACCTGCCACCCTTTGAAATCTAAAAATCAGGATCTCAAGGGGAAAAATCGGGATCTGGGGAAAAAAATCGGGATCAACGACAATTCACCAGGGTGATTGCCAAGCTGATTTAAAAATGTTTCAGTTCTAGGGGGGTCCATAAATATATAATGAAGATAGAGTATGTTTTTAGAAAAATCCGGCGCAACAGACAGAACAAAAAAATCGGGACACGCAATCGAAATCAGGATGCTTGAGATTGGGGTGGGGGATCGGTATGTCCCGGTTAAATAGGGATGAGTGGCAGGTCTGCAGCCCCCACCCCCATTGACACAATTCAGACTGTCTGGGAGAGCAGGTGGCTTCAGCCCTATCTGTAAGGACCAAACACGAAACTTCATCTCATAACAAGTGAATAAATATCAATACAAGCCACAATAAAGAATGAGCTCTGCAAACCATTGAACTCGCTTCACCAGCTGCCCAGTTCAATAACTGCAAAAAAACAAACCTTTATGCATGCTTACAACGAGGTGCGGATCAGCAAAGGGGTAAAATGGACACAGTATATGGTTCAAATCTATGGTCAGGCTTACTTTTTCTCCTTCTCCTTTTCACTGAACAAAACAATGAGGAAAATTAAAAATCAGTGTTAAAGATTTTCACCAAGAAAGAGATAGTATATTGCTATTAATGATATAATATCCTGCTTAACACTGGTCTCTTTGAAGATTATGGTTTTTTCATGAACATCACTTTCCCATGCCTAAATTATTGTTGTTATGAAAACAAACTATCACGAGAAATCTAAATAGATCAAAGTTGACAAAGACACACATTTAAGTATTTCACTACTGTTATTGTTGCAGTAGCTGTTATCAATCTCTCATCCTATCCTTGATGCAGCATAAAGTGTGAGAGAAAAAAATGTTCCTACATGTTTACAAAAATGAGGTAACTTATCATAAGACATTTTAATAGAATTGTTTTGTTGCTTTCAATCTCTCATCCTTGATGCAGTGTTAAGTGTGAAAAAAGAAGTTCACTACAACAAAGTGTTTACAAAAGGGCAGTACATGAGATTAGCTGTTGTACATGGTTTAAAAAAAAATTACACTGAGTAGATCAAGCAGCATGCACAACACTCACACAAATATTTACAGAGAGGGGTATACTGTCTAATGTGCACACGCTGCAGAGACTATTAAAAAGTCTGTCACACAAAATAAATAAACCATTAAATAAAGATGTAAGAGGCCCAATAATTTTTTTTTAAAATCACCACAAAAAGCTGTAGAGAAGTTTCAACACAATAAAATCAAATTTGATGTACCGGACGTCTTAGCCTGAAATGTCAAACGTAATTTTCTTGCGCAGAGTCTTTGCTACAACACATTTCATCACACGTAGTGGTACACAGCTCAAGACACGATGACAAACACTAGCTTGCTCATTCTCCGCTCACAATGTTTGAAACATTTGCTCACTCGTTTTCTCTCAGACTGAGATGTATAATGCAGTAAAGATTACCTTTGAGCTAGTTGAGTCTCAAGGTTTTTCACATACGTCCCTTTTTCTTCCAGTTGAACCTAAAGACAAGAAATATATATTTATGCAACATATTAGTAGTACATCTGTATGTTTCAGTATGTATAACATCTATGTATTTATGCACCGTATTTGTAGCATATCTGTACGTTTCAGTATGAATTTAAGAACCATATTTAAGTATGTATAATACATTATTGTAAACCAAATTTCCCCTCAGGAATCAGTAAAAGTGGAAATTTATTTCATTTTGTTATTACTTTTTTAAATTGTCCAGCCTTTACAGTGGTGACAGTTAACATAAGCAAGACGGACAAACTTTCTCCTACCTTGAGTGTCTTGATGTGGTCCTCCAGCGCTGTCCTCTGTCCTTCACTCTCGTCCACCCGCGCTTTCATGCTGGCCATCTCTCCAGCCTGAGACAACATGAAATGAAGAAACATTTTACAGAAATTCCCCAAACTCTCTTCTCTCTTCCCTCCCACCCCCCTCTCTTTTTCTCTCTCTACGATTCTCTCTCCTCTTTCTCTCTCTCTCTTTCTTTCTCTTTATCTCTCTACCACACTCACTCACACACACACACACACAAATTAATGGATAACTCAAATAATTCAGTAAACCAAAAGTATTTCATATATCTGAAGGGATACTTATATGGGTCCTTAATATTTTGTCAAGTGAATTCCTCAAAACATTTTAGTTTTTTTTAATGGAAGGCTCATAAAATCTGAGAGCACTCAGTAGATTACTATGACTGACAAAATGAAACCCTTTCTGCTTTACAAATAACTAGCTGAGTTCAAACTGTCCAAAACAATGCTGCACGTTTAGCTTTACGGAAAACAAAGTGAGACTCTGCTAAACCTCTTTTGCGGACATTGCATTGGCTTCCTGTTGAGAAAAGAATTTTGTACAAGTTGGCCACCCTAGGTCACAAATGTTTGAATGATAATGCGCCATCATACTTTTCATATCTGTTAAGACTGTACATTCCAACTCGCAGTTTAAGGTCATCAGCTGACAAAAAGAAATTTCTTTTGCCATCTATGAACCTTAAAACAATGGGTGAAAGGGCATTGGAATACCAAGGCCCCAAGATCTGGAATGCTTTACCTAGTACTTTAAGAGAGATCAAATCTTTTGATTAATTCAAATCTCAGCTGAGGTCGTTTCTGTTTTTAAATCAATAAGATGAATATTTCGAGTAATTTTCTTTTTGTCAGAACACGTTTTATGTTACTGTTGTATGTTGTACTGTATTGTAAAGCGTTCAGAGCCTGTGTACTTTAATCGGGGTAGAGCGCTATACGAATGTCATATATTATTATTATTATATAATCTATAACATTCTCAATAGAACCCTCAAAAACAATGAATGTTCTTAATAACAAAACAGTACAAATCTGCAAGGTTAAATATGATTCTATTTTCTATTTTCATTCACATCCAGGTTTATGGTATACAAAAACACACAGTTTTATCAGATTGATGGATTTCATTTGTTTATAACCACGCACAACACAAAAGGGAAAATAACACAACAAAAACCCAAACAAAACAAAGCAAGAATGGACATACCATTCAGGACGCACAATAACATCCACTTACCAGTTGAGCCGCCTTCACTTCCATCTTTTCCTTTTCAGCTTTGAGCACTTCCAACTGCATGTTGGCGTCTGTCAGCTGTTGGTCTTTGTGGAAAACCTCCGAAGACACTGGAAGGTAGAGAAAAGGGGGGGGAGAGTAATTAAACGTGAAACATTTGCTTAAAAGACATAGCACCCATTTCCCTTGACCTTATACCAGTAAGAGAAGACAATGTTTGTTTCAGTAAAGAAAAACAAAAGAACACAATGCTTAAAGACCACAAAAAAGTAAGACAGGCCATCCGAAACAACTGGGGGAACAAAAAAGAAGTAGGACCCACCAGTAGCACACTCTAGCTACCCGTGATAACCTAGTATTGGATTGAGAAGAAAAGAAAAGGAGTGACAAGATGAAGAAGGACTAGGAAGCAAAAAGATAAGATAAGACTGAGCAAACTTTATTTATCCTTCATAGTAAAAGCATCTCGCTTTCCGAGAAAAATCAGAAGGCAAAAGAAACAGCAGCAAACCATCAATAATAATAAAATACATAATTTTTATAGCACCTTTTCCCTAATGGTTCCAGGCATTTCACAATAAAATAACATTTCAACAGCTTGCACAATCCCAAGTGTCATACCTACCAGCTCACTCATTGCACAACAATCCTTTCAAATACATTTATGCATCCGTAATATAACAACTTATGACAAAGGATAATCACTGTGGCTGCTGATCACACTTGTTATTGGAAGTTGAATTTAAAAAAAGCTATATATAATAATGTACATAGAGAATAGGAACAAATAGGTGAGAGCAAAAGAGCAAAATAATATAGGTTTTTTTTTATAAACATCTGGGCAGAGATATGAGTGGCGTACCGTGACTGGCGATGTCTGTTTTAGGTTTGGTACTTAGAGGTAGGGAGGGAGGGAGGGGGAAAGAGAGATAGAAGGAGAGAGAGAGAGAGAGAGAGAGAGAGAGAGAGAGAGAGAGAGAGAGAGAGACAGACAGACAGAGAGAGACAGAGAGAGACAGAGAGAGAGAGAGAGAGAGAGAGGAAGAGAGAGAGATAAAGAGATATGGGGGAGAGAGAGAGAGAGAGAGAGAGAGGGGGGGGAGAGAGAGAAAGACCAACATGTAGAAAGCCTAACTAGTGACTCACATAAAGTTCGTGCCTCTTCAGATCCTTTCAGCTGTAACTGATGCATCTCCAGTTCCTTTCGTAGCTGTGCACATTTAAAGAGACAAATGGGTTGCTGGTGGCTTGAGACAAAATTGTTTGTTTTTTATGAGTTTAATGCCATACTACACACAAAATGGCTGTTCTGAAGATAGTTCCCCACCAGTTAGATACAACCCTCTCTGATATAAATAAGAAGAAGAAGAACAACTCACATTTATCTAGCGCATTTTCACTCAGAAAGTGCCTAATGTATTTGATTTCTACATATCACAATAAAAGGCAGCTGTACAAAAGACAAAGTACGTAAGTTTAGTTTGTCTGAATATGAGAAGAACAGGCACACAGTGATAGTCATTTACTCTTGGGAAAAAGAGACATACAAACACATCATCATTGTCTTTCCCACCCTGAACCAGGGTACAGGCCACGAACAAACACTTTCCATCTTTCTATCCGGTGCTAGCCTCTTGATGTTATTCCATGTCTTTCCACTTTTCTGTACTTCAGTTTCTGTGATTTTTCTCCAGGTTCCACAGACTTCCCCTTGATCTCTTACCCTGTGGATTCCAATCTAACACCTTCTTTGCTGTGCAGCCGCCTGATTTTCCGAGAGTATGTCCAATCCATTGCCATTGCCTTCTTCCTACCTTATCCCTGACAGGGATCTGTCTAGTTTTCCTTAACACTTCCTCATAGGTGACCCTTTCTGTCCATCTGATCCCCAGTAACTTTCTTAGGCTCTTGTTCAAGAAAACCTGGATCCTCTTTATGCAAGTCTGAGATACAAACCATGTCTCACATCAATACAAAAGGACTGACTTCGCATTTGAATTGTAAATCCTCAGTTTTGTTTGAAGTGAGATATCCCTGGTCTTCCAAATTCTATTCAAAGATATGAAAGCAGCCCGTTCTTTTCCAATGCGAGACTTAATTTCAGCACCTGTTCGTCCTCTGTCAATTATACTTCCATGATAGCAGAAGGATTCAACGTCTTCTAGTGCATTTCCTTCTATTGTGACCTGCATACAAACACATAGGACACCATTTTTGCTGCAGGACAAAATTTCATGATCGAACAGAGAAAAAAATAACCTCTTACCTCTTGTATCTCCACCCCAGATATTTCTCCATTCCTGCCAAAATAAAAAATAAAAAATAAAGCACGATAAGATTGAGATTAAAACACCAGGTCTCTTTACAGTAAAAGTCGGAATTACACACATTGCGTACAACTGAAAAGGTTTAAAATATGTGTGCACATCATAACATTTACAATGAAGAAACCAATTGTGAAAGGAAAGTATGGCCTCACTCACATACTGAAAATATTTTCACCTCTACACGTCTACAAATGTACATTGATAGTGTCTGTCACAAAGCAAAAGATGACTTTGACAGGCACGGTCAACGCAGCCCATCTACTGTGTGACCTACACCAGGCATAGGCAAATGTGTCCAAGTAACGAGGCCAGATCAAGCTATTCTAAAAGTCTTGCAGGCCATTGCTGAAGACAATTTGATGGAATCAGTTGAAATACCCACACTTTCAAAAGTGAGATAAAAAATGACATTAACTCATTTGTCACCAAAGGCATTTTATGAGATAAACATATTCGATCTTTTGCCTCCAAAAACTACTGATTTAATTTTCAAGAAGGACATATTATTTGATTTTTTCATAACCACCAATTCACTATGAGTCACATTCATTATTAATTACTGGGTCGACTCGCAAGCTACATCAAAACTGCTCGCAGGGCAGATCGGGCCCACAAGCCAGTTTGCCCATTCCTGATCTAAACTGAGTTCCACAGGGGCGAAAAAAGCTTAAATATTTTTCTTCCTTTCTCCTGACGGGTAAACCTTGAATAGTCTCACCTTGCCACGGGCTTGGCGCCCGCCTGGTCATTGTCGCTGTGTTCTGCCTCGTAGTGAGTCTGTAGCTCCTCCGGAGAGGTCAAAGACATCTTGCACATTGGGCACAAGAAACCCTCCTGAAAACAAAGAGATTATTAAGTCAACAATTAAATGTTGTATAACATTTTTGTGTCTTCCTCGGCGGTCAACCGTGGAATGAAAGCAAAATATTTCTGAGTCTCTAACTCGGCGATGAAATACCAAGAACTGAAAACAAAGGGATTTTTTAAACTCAACAATTAAATGTTATGTAATATTTGTGTGTCTATCTCTGAGGTTAACTGTGGTATGAACGGAAAACAAAAATATTTTTGAGTCTGTAACTCTGTGATGAATTGATGAAACACTGTACGAACTGAAAACAAAGACATTCCTGTGACTAAGTCTGCAACTAATAATTGTATGGACTGATAATAAGAAATTTCTCCATAGACGTCTGTGGTTGAAAACATAAATAAGTTTCTGCATCCAACTCAGGTCTAAAAAAAAGCCATTACCATCCTGATGCTTTCCCATCATCTATCTCTTAAAGTTCTCTTAGAGCATAAATTCGAAACGACAAGACCCCCCCAAAAAATTAACAGATTCTTGATGTCATTAACTACTCACATTCCAATACCACAAAGTTCAAGCTATCTATATCTCTCTTACCCCCTGGTCTTCTGTCGCCCCTCCATCTTGAGCGTTGTGTTCTGTCTCAAAATGTGCCTGTACCGCTTCGGCAGACTGAAAGTTTTGCATGCATGTTGGACACAGGAACCCCTGGATGTAGACAGAAGAAAACATAAATGAAAAAAACTTTTAAAAACCCACATAAATTTACAAAGAGATTGTTTAATTTTTTTTAATGCATTGTTATTTGCTCTTAGTCAGGTTAATGCACTGGCATTCCGTGGTAACATAACAGAAAGAGAGAGGGAGAGAGAGAGAGAGAGAGAGAGAGAGAGAGAGAGAGAGAGAGAGAGAGAGATAGAGAGATAGAGAGAGAGAGAGAGAGAGAGAAAGAGAGAGAGAAAGAAAGAGAGAAAGAGACAGAGAGACAGAGAGAGAGAGACAGATGGACAAATGGACAGACAGACAGACCAACAGACAGACAGACATGAAAGAAGGAAGAGGGAAACAAGAGAAGGAAAGTGAGAGAGACAGAAAAAGGGAGAGAGGGAGAAACCCACTGTCAGAGAGAGAGAGAGTGAGAAAGAGACACAAGAAACGAGAGAGAAAAAATAACAGTGGGCCAGAGAACAAGATAGAGAAACAGTAAGGAAATGGCAGACATAGAAAGGTGAGTGAGAAGGATCCTAACTTGTGTGGGCATATCAAAACTCACATGACAATGCCAAATTTTTATTTCAAATGTTTCAACTGTTACACTCAAATTCTCCTCTTTTTCACAAGAAAAACAAGCACCCCAATCTTTCCACAAGGTGTCCTGCAAGCCATAGGAATAAAGGGAGATGCCCCAAAATTTCATGTATGCAGAGGTAATATTTCCTCCTCTCTACTCAACCTGATATGGACTACTTTTCGTTTTTAATTTTAGTTAGAGTTTTACTGCACTTGCAACACAATAAGGTCATATAATTGCCGAAGATTAGAAGTGTTACAAGAGAGTAACAAACACAAAAAAAGAAAGAGGGGAGATCAAGACAATAGATGTTTGATAGGAAAGGAAGAAGCAAACCACACCATAGCACCTGCCAACAACCAACTTGGACTACTTTTCCTTTTAAAATTCTTCCAGTAAGAGTTTCTGCACCAGTATCTGGGGCGTGTGTAGCAGTAAGGTTCTATATCAATACACGCAAAAGATGTGAATGTGATTGCCTTATGAGGATCTTCGTTATAGAGCATCTTGATCTGTCAGTAGGGATGTCATTTTGCATTCAGGTGGGTCAAAGTAGCCTGCCTCCAATATGATCATTGTGTCATTGGGAGTGTAAAACGTTTATTAGTGACACCAATCATTAAGAGTCAGTACTACCAACGGCACTGAGCTACCACTGCTATTTGAAACAGTACTGGCTACAGATCAGGCAGTTTCCTTGTAATGTAAATATTGTAATTGTAAATGTTTTTCTTCCCCACTGACACATCATTCTGAGGCTGACGGCTTTGACTACACTACCTTCCAGTCGGAGCCAACCTTGGCTAAGAAAGATACAACATCCAGACAGAGATACTCCATAGAAAGTATCCCTGCCAAAAAGGAATCAAAACTCATGTCTTCTGCAAGCAATTGCTTAAAGCGTTACTATTACACCACAGACACCGGTCATGGGGGG